>NW_005054353.1:3245400-3273773 GCF_000277835.1 Geospiza fortis | reverse complement strand
AAGCTCCTCTTAAAGGTTAAGAACTAAAAAAGGAAATTCTTCTACAGAGATTGTGCAAAGAAACTTTTGGGAAATAGACAGTTTTGGGGCCCTCCTTTATCTTGATGAATAAGAGCAATGAAAAACAAGGAAAGATAAGGAAACAGAGATAAGAAAATAGATAAGAAAAGAATGCCAAAGCTTTTAATATTTGCTGCCATTAGAAAGCAATATGCCACTGGGAAAGTGAAAAGATTATGTTTCAAAAACAGTGCCTTGCACTTTTCATTTTTTTTCTGACATGATAGAAGCACCTGAAGAAATATTTACTTATATGAAAGAGCATTAACCTACACAGGATGGACTCTACAGAAGAAAACTTGGAAGTTTATCTCTTTTAGGAAAAAATAAAATGGCAGATAAGGAAAAAAATGCAATTAATACTGTCTTGCAGATCTGAATTGAAGCAATCTTTGACAAAACAAAATTGTCATGACCAAATTCTACCTTTTTTTTTCCCAAGATAAATACCTTTTGGAACAGAACATCAATACTAAGTCACATTTCAATTAATTTGTTTGCAGTGAATACTAATTTATTTTTTAAAATCCACTGTCTTCCCAGGATCCAGTTTCATTCTGCATTATGAAAAGGGATTACATCTCTTACTGAAGACTGTGGTCTTCTGGCACTAATTTTGTCAATTAGTCTGACTTCAGTCTTGAGTCAAGATCACTGGTGACCAAATGACTTTTAGGAATCCTTCTGCTCCCTACATCTTGCAGTGAAAGTGCTATGATGAATACCCCCATGCCTATGGCCCTAACATCTGCAGCAAATTTACTTTTTAAAGATTTCAGTAATAGCTTTTTACAAATATTGCTATTTTTCTGGTAGACTAAGTCTGGTCTGTGATTGTGCTCTTTCACTTTTGACTTCCACTTTTTGTTGCTATTTATAACTGAGAAAAGCATATTCTATTGTCCTGACATAGAAACAGAAACATTCTTCATGTAAACTATGGACATGTAAATGAATTCACATGGGGTTTAGCCAGTAAAATACATTGAACATGTATTGTTCCAGACGATGGGCATTTTTCTTACATTAAAAGTCAGCAAATATACTCCTCCAGAGATCACTCTGCTGATGGAGAATATGCTGATAAAATGGACTAAAACAACACCAGGAGGAACAACGGTATCTCTCTGTAAATCAGAATTTGCTAATAAACCTGAAAAACTTGAAAGATTTGTACAAGTGAAATCAAGAGCAATAGCAATGTGCGGTGGTAGTTAATGTAGTCAATCATTTCTACAGCTAGACCTCTGTTATATTTGACTGACTAACTGCAATTCTCCTGCTATGACTCTTGATATTGAAACTGGGTTTTATTTTGCATTTTATTAGTCTGAAAGCAGCTACATAGTTGCAGTTAAATAATTATTATCAGTTCCATGTTATTATACTGAGGAAAATATATTCTGATAATTGTAATGGACTTTTGATGTTATTTTGCTTATCAGCTGCACCATTTTAGTAGTTTTCTACATCTGTATATGTGACACTAGTTACGCTCAGGAAGTGTTAATTAAAGAGAATTTAAAATAATATGCATCCCCATAGCATTTACAGCAACACAATATGTGAACTATCTTCATTTCACATTTCTTTACATACTGATGACCTCAGTTATATATTCAAACAAAATTTTGTTCATATTATTTTAAATTTCTAATAAAAGACTTAATTCTTTTGTCTCTTTGTCAATGTTGATTTTAATAACCTCAATTTTCAAACATGCTTGTTAAATAGTCAGCAGTTATCATAAGGTTATGTAAATGAAAAACAAACACAATCCTTCCTTATATTCCTGACTGGAAAATAGTACAGTATCTCACCACTGGTAAATGCTTTCCCTGAGTTCCTTACTTGTGTTTTCCCCCCATTTTTTAATATAATGTAATTAAAAGGAGTGCTGAACTTAAAATATAATGTTTATTTAATAAGGTTGATTGGCCTCAGGAGAGTATCTAAACAGATTAGGCACTTTAATACTTGGGGGAAACTCATTCTTGGCTTAACTCTTGATAGATACACCCAAAGATGCATTCTGTCCTTTTATTTTGAAAAAATAGGTTGCACTGATTTATCCCTTTATTCAGTTTGGAATCATCCAAGACTTAGAAAGATGTAGGAATATTATGGACTATCACTTTAAATCCCATTCCACTCAAAAATCCTTTGAGTAAAGTAAGGCAACTAAATTTAAAGTTTAAAATAAGACAATCCTTGCAGTAAAAATCAGCCACTTATCAGTATACTTCCATGCAGCTCATTTGGAATTCAGAATTTGGAACACAAATTTAGAATATTGAACATGGCATTATTCATTACCTGGCACACAGTCATTCAAGGCAGTTAGCCAAACAAGCTATCTCTCTACTTACAGGTGAAACAACATTTTTGAGAATCTTAAAAATTTGAAAACATTCATAAATCAAAATATGAGCATTTCTAAGAGGGAAGCTAACATCATGCCAATTTTAAGTATACTGGATATGGAAACAAGTCAGCAGTTTAAAAGGATTCTCTGACAGGCACTTCCACTTATTCAGACAATATCAATTAGTGTCCGCAGAGCGGACTTACCCACAGTGATATTTCAATTGGTGTGTTTTCCAGATGCAAAGACACTCTATTAAGAGACTCTATTTTTCCTCTCTTTGTTTTATACTGCTTCAAAAGGAACAATTAATAGTGAAGGTTAGGACATGAATGGGAGTATAGAATTGGTGTTTAAACAGAAGTTTGAAAACCTGTTAGGTCTAGAAACTTTTCCAGTGATCATCACCACTCTTCACAGTGATTTTTCTATAACAGCAAGCTATTTTACTCTTTTTTTCCATGGCTGTACACAGTGAAGTGTGGGACAGGAATGCAATGGTGGGAATGGGTCATGGAAATGGGTCCAGGAGGGGACAAAGTAACCTGTTCCTGGGGGAAGGGCTGCCTGCCTGTGCCTCAGCCTCTGCACTGCTTCCAGCCCCTGCAACCTTTTCATCCTGGGAAATGAGCAGCATTTGCCAAGATGGTAGGTGGCATGGCTTGCCTGTATCCAGGAGGAGCAGCCCCACCCCACCAAATTGCTGTATACCCAGGACCTTCTTCCCTCCCTGTCAGCTTCTCCCAGCACCACAGAGTTTCAACAAAAGGAAGGGAACCTGGGAATTTGAGGTGAACATTTAGTCACAAGACTGATGGCTAAGCAATAGGAATAATGCCCAAATGGACTTACACACTGCAAGTTGTGATTTCCAGGGTGGTCTCATGCCCATGCAGACAAGAGATCCAGAAATAAACTGGCCCTGAGGCATTCTTCTGCTATGGTGCTGATGCTCACTTGCATCCTCTTACCAGCAGCTTAGTCCTGGTTGAGAGTGAAGAGAGAAATTGTCTAAATTGTCCAGAAGACCTCCTGGACAATTTAGACAATTACAGTGGTTGAATGAATACAAGAACTGACTAGCTTAAAAAAGTAAGCTGTTACACTGCTCAAGTCTTTATTTCTGCCACTGTATCTGTTTTAGATATGCTGAAAATTTCCACTTCACTTATAATGTCATGATTTCAAAGACTTTGAGGATTTTCAGCATTAATATTTATATGATTACAGTGTTCTGGCATTCATTTTTCATCCTTTGGTATTCCACTAAATAAAGAAGGCATGGGATCTTAAAGAGTAACCATCCATCAGTAATACAGAGCAATAGCACAAGGTTTACATGATCAGCTATACACTATGGAGAGCAATTATTAATTATAATAAACCCCCCATCAATGCTTAAAAAATATATTGATTGTAATATCTTTATGAAAAAGTCAAAAGCAAACCCTGATGACTAAAATATATCTGCTTTAATATTATTCTTAGTGGATGATACAGTTTATGATACAACAACAAGACACAGAAAAGTAGTCCTAAATTCAGAACTAAATGAGGAAAAAAACCATTCACAACAAGTAATTTAATCACATCTGCAAATATTATTCTGTCTGCTTGGAACCCCATGGAATTTCAGCTGGATTAGTTCTCCTTCACTTCCTGTCCTAAACATTTGTTTTGTGTTTCTGTCTCCTCTTAAACAGAAATTGTCTTTCACCTCAATGGATGCCAGCATTTCAGTGATGCAGGAAGAGTTTCACGTGTGTATCCTATAGAAATTAAGACAGAAACATAAGGATAGATAAATGGGTGTGTGATGTTTTCATCAGGATAAAAAAAACAGTCAACATGCCTGTGCAATACTTGTAACCTGAGCTGGATTTATATCAGTAGTAAGGGGTATAGCTGCTGTAATTTCAATAGAGCTAGACTGGTGTAAACCCTTCTGTCCATAGAACTCAATATTTATATAGGTCCTTTGACTCAAAAGGATCTAAAGTGCCTGGTGTTTTAGTAAAAATCTCTTATCTGTATCAGAGCTGGATGAATAGTACTTAAGGAATACATTACCTTAGAAATTTACAATTTTTCATCAAATATTCAACAAGTAATTTTATGAGGTGTTAGAGTAATTCTGAGTAGTTGAATACTATACATACTTGAATAAAGAATTCAATAAACAATGGTAATATTTACCAAATATGTGTTCAACTATTTTATTCCTTTAAAAATGTCAAGAAGTTTCTATGTTAAGAGATACTAATACAGCTCTAATGCTGACCACCTTTAATATTCTATCAGCATTTCCCTATCCCTGCCCTCCAAAGGAATAAACATCTGAACGAAGTCTTCTATTCTCATCTCACAGACCAGAGATCCAGGGATGTGAAATATAGACACAGATTTTTTTTTTTTTCATGTACACAAACAGGAGAGTAAGTCCCTTCTAGGAAACTCTGTTTGTTTGTAGTCAATAAATGACAGTAAATAGGATCTACATCTACCTCTTACTCACTGGTTCTGTCCAGGTGCTGACAAAGGGTGGGTGCTTCATATCCTGCCGATCGTTCCCCCACTCAGAGATCCTCTGGTGCTCCTTTGTACACCCAGGATGCACCCAGGATGCTCCTTTGTACACCCAGCCTGGCTCTCTTCCTTTCCAATAGCTCATCTCACCTTTTCTTTTAAAACACTGTAACCTCCACTGATGTAACCTACATTTTGTAAAATACCATAGTGATTATCCCTTCAAACAAGAAAATATCAGACTTCTTTTAAAACCCAGCTCATTCTGAAGGGTTTAAACACTCATTCAACTGGCCAGGGGAGTAGAGTGGTTGACTTAGAAAAGGTGGGATTGAATTTTTAGACACTGCTTAAGAAAAAATTCTGTACTTAATAGTGAGCAAAATATAGAAATAAATCTCGAATCAGGTCTTGGAAGGCAGTCCTCCCACTTCTGTGCTCTCCCTATCTTCTTGTCTTCCCTTCTCTCTCTCCCTTCCTATCCCTCTCACCAGAGAAGTCATGTTTTATTTTATTCATCTGCTACACCCTCAGCAACAGACTAGATCAAATCCAGGCCTACAGTTACGTACTAATTTCTGGATCAGTCTTCTTCCCTACTTACTGATACAGACAGTGCAGAATATCTAAATAAAAATGTCCCTCTGATATAGACATAGCTCTTTTCTTAAAAGCATAGTTCTTTAATTAAGAAGCAGCAAGCATAGTTGCTAACCTCTTTGGGATCCTACACAATGAAAGGTGCCTTATAAGTTACTATGATTTGTTCTATGATCAGTACAAAAGCCTTTGCAGTGTCTTATCCTGGACAGATTCTTACAGCTCATAAGACAAGGATATATTTAGTGTTTTAAAAATTGTGATCTACCACGATCATACCTAATTTTATCTCATTGGGAGTCTTCTGCATACATTTAAATAATGATCAGATCTTCCTTCATCTTTATCTTTTCAGAGTGCTCATGCAGCCAGAATGTTATCAAGGTATTTAAATTCAAATGTTATTCTTTTAAAAACCAATTTTTCTTTTTCTGTAAGTGTATGGTTTAATTCTATGTAAATTAATTTTACTTGTGAAAGCATTTTTTTACTTTAAGTATCTTTTAAATGCTTCTTTTTACACCCAACCTGCTGGCAAAAAATTAGAAAGCAAACAAATTAGATGATTTTCAGTGAAGAGACAGGATGCCTAAAGAGCACAGTATATAATTGGAAGAGCACAGGAGAATGTTTAAAATAAGTTCAAGAACAGTGATAAGGCTAAAGATGATGTTATCTCTTGGACAGAAGAAGCCATTAACATACACCAGAGTGTTTTCAATCACTTAATCAGAAAACCCTTTTCTTGAGCACTGTTTCTTGTCCGCGTGCCATGAACAAACATAAATATTTTGGATTTCCTGCATCCTTCACTCTGATAATGGGCTCTTAACTATAAGCCCTTCCCACCTCAAAGAAAGAGCTAAAAACAAATGATAAAACATGAACCCTTGAGATGATTTCTAGACCAGAGGAGTTACAGAATTCAACTGCATGTTCAAAACAGCCTTTTCACTGCACTGCTAGTCCTAGCTCAGTACGAATGTAATTTAATATGAGACAAAAGGAGAATGGATAGGGATGAGGATGAAAATGTTCTCAACGAGCTAAAATGACAAAATTATCACTGGCTGCAGTGGTGTTTGTTCAGCAACATGGAAACAAAAGCTTAGCTGTTCTACTTTGACAGAAATAGTAAATAAAAAATTCTACTTTTCATTGAAATAACAATTTCATAGAGGTAAAATTAGAGAAAGACAATCTTGTGGGGTTTTTTTCCTCTTCAAACACATTTTATGTGTGTGGGAAATATTCAGGAGCTCAGATATGTACTTATTCTAAAGAAGATCTTTGAGAGGCCTTGAAGATGTCATTGTTTCTGCTTCTGGAGGTTTTTCCACTAGTTTCTGATGATCCCATGGAAAAATTTAGGTGATATTAGCTCTTCTACATAGAAACAACAACTGGATGATTTCTGTAGCTGTACAACTCCATCAAAGCTTCATTCACATATTCAGTCTTCTTCCTTACAGCTGCCTGGCAGTCAAGTCCTTACAGCATTGCAAATCCAAATACTGCACCAGGAAAGGGCAAAACAGCATTCACTCTACATCACAGTATTTTATCAAAACTATCCCAACTTTGGCAACAGCAGTAAGGCTTCAGGGGCTGTTTTCAGATAATTCTGACACCGCTGATGCAATGTTTTCCTTGGTCCAAATGAGCTGTATCAGTCATTTGAATTATAATGAACTAGAAACTGCACAGTGTGTTTCAACAAATAAATCAAAGTGGAATACTTGGGCATCAGGTGAAACTAACTTTAAGTAATCGTTACATGGAAAAAAAGTAGATGCATTTTAAAATGGTTTTGTAATGCTTCAAATGACCAGGAGACAAATTTGTTTGCTGTGTTACAACACATAACAGGAAAAACACACCATATAGTAGATTGATCACTAGTCAAGATTCAGCTCCTCAGAAGTTATGTGAAAATAAATAGTGCCAAATACTCAACTGCTGCAAGCAGCAACTGTGCACGGAAGAATACCAACTCACATCTCATAAGGATCTGGCTGTTGCACTAGTTCAGGAACTCAAAAGTGCTAATTTGCATGGCTTTAAAGTAAACACCTTAAAAATAAAAGAAACATTGTTTTAAATTCTGAATCAGAGTACAGGAATATAAAATACATATAAATGTATAAACAAACAAAAAAGGAGTATTCTGGCACTGAAAGTAACACAAAATAATTGCTCAGTTCCATTAAAATATTTGGATTGCCCCTTGAATAAATGTGCAAAATCTACATTTTTCCAGATGGCATGTAATAGTTATCAGTTTTATACCTAAGAATAGGAGGTCTTTATTTTTTTTGCCATCACAGAATGTGTTTATGGGTTCACACTTGTATTCTACATAAAAACAAACAATATCTTGCATACATGCAGAATGCTGAAAGCAGAATTGAGTTGATTCAGTGTTTTTGGTGTATATTCCCTTTGTGTATGTGAGGAAGCAACAGGAAAACATTTATGACATTTTCCCCTTGTTTTTCTTACAGGTGAAATGCATTTTTATAATAAAAAGGTGATTTTTTTTTCTGTGGTAACTGCTAAGGAAATCTGATGGCTCATTAGAGTCACTGTTTTCCCTTCATAACCATTTCCTCTCATTACTGAGAAAACTGCCACTAATCAAATGCATTTCTGAAGCACTACAAAAGGATTTGGCATTAAATTTCAAGATAATGGTTGTTAAGTGTGGCTTGTTTCCTTCTTAGGCTTCATTTTAGTCTGTTACTTCTTTATTCTTTTTCTGTACACTGGAAAATGTGCAGCATTTCTGTACACTGGAAAATGTGCAGCATTGTTATAAAGTGTGGGACACAAATACGAATCAAACCTGTTTACATATGATTCTGATTTTGGGGGGAGGAATTACTTCTTAAACAATCAGACTTAATAACTGCTACATAAACAGAATGCAAAATTGGTTTGTTTCTCATTTTAAAAAATGTTGGTTGAATCACATCAAAATCTCAAGACAATTCCAAGATGAACTGACTCTGAGAGTAAATGACCTCTTCATCTCAGTGATAAAGTTCCAGCCAAAATATTCTCTCGGCCTGAGACGTGATTCATTAGAAATATGTGCATGGTGTGGAGCTCTACTTTCTATCTGGCAGAGTCCAGCCTGCAGACTGATAAGAAGCAAATGCAAATGTCCTGATAAGAACTGAATGCAAATATTTATGATATGATATTCCCTGGGAATTATGTGCAGATAAAACAAAGTGTATTATTTTCCCGCTTCTCTTTCAGGTTTGCCAAAATGCCCTTTTTCGCTTTCGGAATTTGCATTTCTTCAAAATTGATTCGGCTTGCGTATTATGTTAAGCTATTTGTTTGCTAAGGATGGTAATTAGTTACTGTAATTACAGCAATGACAGTTGCTAAATTGTTTTTAAAGCATTACAGTGAGCCTGTGCCAGAAGATTGCAGTATTTTTTTGGATTTAAGCAGAGGCTGGAAAAACTCCCACTCTAAGGCCAGCATGGGATTTTCAACTACAAAGCTGCTTTTCCTGATTGAAATATTTTTTTTAAGAAATCATTAATTTGCATTGATTGTAAGTACTAACTTTAAATTTTGGTTTATTCAGAGATCACAGAAATATTAGTGATAGTGGGCCCTGTGGGAAAGGAGATACAAGGGGGACTCCCATCGTAAATAAAAGTGAAAGCTGATAGCAGAGGAAAAATGGTATAACTATTACTCTGAGCCTGTTAATTAAACTCTTTAGCTTAGTTTTTAGATAAATTAAAAACAATTTAAAAATGCCTGATTGAAAGTCATTCCTGAACTTTTCTGAGGTGCTCAGAGCTAAGTAAGAAACTCAGAAACAACTGTATTCACCAAGTCCTTATTGTATAGCATGCTCTGCGTCAAGACAGAGCAGAAAAGGGAAATGGACAGCTCTTGCAAATAAATTCACAGAGCAACAAAGTCAAATAAAGGTTTTTTTCCTGTGGTGTCTTGATATTTTAGTTATTGCTTTTCATTTTTATTTACAGGCTAACACTGGACACTTGTATCCTGAGTATGTCCAGGGTGAATATTTGATGATAATCCCAGAAAGCTCCAAGTTTCATCCTTTCCTCCTTCCCTCTAGCATTTCCTCCAAAGGAGTTATTGTCACAGCAGGAAGAGTGTGCAGCTCAGCAGTGGAAGAGCCCCAGGCATCATAGCATGAGCTCTTCCTCTTCCAAGACATGTGGTCTCGGGAGATTAGCTGGTGTGTGTGTGGGAACCCTAAGGCTTTCACCCATCTCTTCATTCTGTTCTTCCTTCCACTCCACCCCCGTATAATCTCATTCCCCACAGTTTATAGGAATAGACATAATTACTGCACTTTTCTCCCTTCAGAGAAAAGGCAGCCTCCTTTGAGGCTACAGTTCAGCTCTGTAACTAGGAAGAGCACCTGTAACCCACCTTCCATACCCTTCATCCCCCTCAGATGCCAATTCACCTAAAGCCCTGATGCCTGAAGTCCTGGGATTTATTCTGAGACTCCTCCTACCCTCAAAACCAGCCTTTCCTGGCTGTTTCCCACCATATCTTGATTCCTCTTCTGCCCAGCCCTATTGCAGCTGCCCATGTGCTGCAGGCAGCAGTGTGCAGTGCTCACAGGCAGCACACCCTGCTGCACTTGCCTGGGTGGAATGGAGTGCACGCATCCATCGAGCCTGCTGACACAGGGTTTAAGTACACAGCCGTGTTTGCTTCATGGTTTGTAGGCCTCTGCTTTCATTTTGACATAGAATCAGTCTTTCAAAGGTGCATTGTGCTTTGCAGTATCATTTATCTAGTTACCATTTATTAGTCATTTCTAGACAATTAACTGAATATCCAGTTCTTGCCCCAGAACACCAGCTTGAATAAGATACCGTCCTCTTGCTTACATAAACTGCCATTATTCTGATGATATACAGGTTTTATATTTATTTGGAGAAAAAAAAAATCTGCTCTGTATTGTCTTTATGAAGTAGCAAAAGATCCAGAGAAATGCAAGTCTCATGATATCATCAGATCATTCAACACAGGGGAATCTTGCAGTTTCTAATCATGAGGGAATAGCATGCTAACAGCTCATGAGAAACACATGGTGTGACATTCAGAGGTCACTTTTCTATCCCATATATAAACTTACAACAGTGGATTTTGACTGAGCAGTATTGGATCAAAGAACAACTTCAGGAAACATAAGTTAAGATTCAAATATCAGCTAAGTGATTGCTTAGCTACAGAAAGAAAAACATTTCTCCTGAAGTGAGAGAGTTTTCTTGTCCTGAGTTTCAAAGGCTTATTCCTTACAAAGTTTATTAGCTTATATTTGGATTATACTCTTCACTTTGAAACTCCTACAAAGGATTTACTTCCAAGGCCCTCCACTAGCTACATAGACAATATAACAGGACATCTGCTGCTAAGCAGATTTGTATCTAATTTATACTTGTATTTGGATGATAGTGTTTTAGAGATGGATGAGAGATATCTTCAAGCATTAATTTGGATCAAACTTTATATGTCATTTTCATCTTAAAATGGAAAACAAATTGATAGTGTGATCATGTATGGTATGTCATAAACTATTCTCAGAATCTTTATTAGAGGAGCTATGAGAGATGAATACAGAAAATCTTAATCATCATTAGGCTTTGCAACAACTTATAAGTACTGATAATTCAGTGAGTAACACATCTGGTAAACATTTAGTACCATTTATTGACCTTTTAAAAATCACCATATAAGATCTAATCAAGCAAATGAGAAATATTCATACATCGTGTCTCTTATGGAAAGTGACATACTACCTACTTTGGGGTTCTGAGAGCAACACATTGGCAGAATATATTTATATTTAACTTACATATTAGACTAGAAAATATGTTTGATTACTGCAAGAGTAAGCAAAACTTGCTTACTGTAAAATGGTTATAAAATTACCTTCTACCTCTATAATGACTTTTTTTTTTGTGTGTATATACACATATATATGCAATGCTATCATTTGCATTATGCATGCAGAGCCTTAAAGTGTACTTGTGAGTTCAGCAGATATCATAGAGCTAGATGCACAGTGAGATGCATAGTGAGATGCAACGTAAAGCACAGAACGCTGATATACATATTTGCATAGACACACAAAACATAGCAATCTACTTCTTGAAATCAGGACCAAGGCTGTGGAAACAGGCATTGGTCCAACTCAGAGGTTAGCACAGCAGGTTACAAAGGACATATGCAGAGTATATATTGCCAGCTTGATTTTAGAGCAAAATCAGTCTTGCAAGACACAGATTTGATTTCTCCTGAATTATAGGAGAGTGACTTGTTTAGGGGAGAGTCCTGGACGAAGGGGAATGTTGCACTGTCAGAATAGCTGAGGGGCTCTTGGAGAAACTGCATCTGAACTTCATCCTGGGTGGGAATGAGAAATACAGGGACTCATAAGAGATGGTTTGGGATTCTCAAGAAGGAATACTGGGAAGAGAAGGAGAGAAATGCATAGCTAGTTGTTTGAGGGGATGGACAAAGCAAAGGCTGAAGGACAAAAGAGGAGTGTGCAGAATGGGTGTGATGCAGCTGACAGTTTCTGAGTGGCCTGAACCAAGCAGGGAAGCAAAAACAGACCTAGGCGGACTCACATGGTTGTACCAAAGTGCTTTCTTCCTTGCTTATGACTTCTCTGCGCTTCCACCCAAATATTTTTTTTTCTCTGTGTAAGAATTTATTAATCATCTTAGTTTGGATTACAACAAAAACTGGCATTTTTAATTAAAAGCCCTTTTTTGAGTGGGGCTTTTCACTTGCAGTGAGTAAAATCTAGGCAGAATGCCTGAGTACATTAGGATTCTGTTATACTCCTTTCTTGGTTTTCTCTTTTGTTTTGTTTGGTGTGTTTCGGGTTTGGTTCAGATTTTCATTTTGAGGTTTGCTTTGTTAGTTTTTTTCCTGGAAATTCTCATCTCCTGGAATCAAGAAATAACAGGAATATATTCATTAAAACAGAGTCCCAGACCATGCAGAGACTAAGGAAATCTTGAAATTCAGCCAAATGAAAACCAACAAACTCAGAACACAAAAAAATTCACAATAAGGGAAAAAAGTCCTTAATGATATCTGCTTAAAAATCTTGTTATTTTTAAACTTGTCTCAGGCTTTTTGCAAACTTGAGGTTGCTAATGCCTTAACTGTTTTACTCTGTGTTGTCTAGGGACTGTGAATACAGAGTATCATAATATCATGGGAAGAAGTTTTACATTCTCAGAATAACAAAGCAAATGATTAAATAGATTTCTCTGATGTTATGCATTGTATAAGGTGCTGTCTTCCTGTATGAATCCTGGCAAATGCTGGAGATTAAAATCCCACACAGCATCTAATTAACACCAGTGCACTGGCTATAATAAAAGTTCAACAGATAAATACAATGCCTAGAAATGAGTGTTTGTTGCCCAGCCTGAAATACGTGAAAAGGATGTAGTTAATAAATGATTGCAACTCTCTCACTTGACCAAGGCCAATAGGCCCTGATTATTGTAACTGTTGATTTTATTCTAAATCAAAGATAGAAAAAGTTTATATCAACACTTTAGTGTGAATTTCTGTGTTATTATATTCTAACATGAGAAAATACAGATGCCTTGACTCTGCCCAGGTGTCTGGAGTTGACTGTGCCTTTGCTAATAACATCTCTTCCTGCACTTTTTCCTGCAGTGCATTGCACAGGTTTGCTGGAACTGATGACCTATCAGGGATGACTGAAAAAAAAGAGTTATGAAGTGTGGGCCATTATCAGTGAACAACCTCTCGTCAGCCCCATGGTGAGCCAGTGACTGGATTCAGCTGTGATGGGGACAGGGTGAGGAGTAGACTGTAGAGTCACTATGGGATCATTTCCCCAACTAGGGTAGGTCACATTAATGGGATTTGAATGGGGAGGAAGGGGTACATGCCCCTTTTCATGCATCCACTGTAAATCCACCACTGACCCTGCTATAACTAAGTGTTGTTACATTATTGCCTATGGTCTTAAGTCCTCAACTCTTGAAATCCATCCTGTGTGCTGCACGCTGTCTGTTTCAGCCTTCTGCACAAAATTTGAACTACAAATAATTTGGCAGGAATTTTCCACTTGAAGTCTTTCTTTTCCTATCATAGAATCTTCGAAATTATTAATTTAGGTGCTTTTCTCACGTACACCACAAAGTCAAACTCAGCTTTATTATGATTGTACTGCCATTCCTCATCCTGTGACATGGAGCAAGGAAGAGATGCTACACTGGAAAAGGGTAAGAGGGAACAGCTACAGCCTCTAACCTAAGAAACTCTTATTATATTTTTCTTATGCTAAATGCTTTGAAGGAATATGTTGAATTTTATGCGTTCTCATCAATACACAAAAAGAATTTCAGTGGAATGATCCAGGCTGTTAGGGCACACAGGTGTGTGAGATTCTCTGACTGGGACAGAACTGCCTTAGACTGCCTTGGCCACAGAAGTGGAGAGCTTTCAGATTCCCTGCCAGTTGACCACAACTTAGAGCTGCCTACACCACTTGTTTCTGCTGAATCTTGGATCCCCGTCAAAGCCAGGAAAATGGCAGTTCTGCAGTACACAGTATGAATTGTGACTTTCTAGACTTCTATCCTTCCAGCTTTGAGATAGAGGATTTTCCCAAATCAGGAGACTTCCCCAGAATAATAAAGACCTTTTAGACAAGTCAGGTTTCCCCAGCTAAGTCCCTTCAGTGAGAGACAGCATCTGTGTCCTTGGACTGAGGACAGTGTGGTGAGTTTCCAGGAACTAGGATACCTGCCTTCTCTTTATTTTTTTCCCCTTGAGAAATAAAATAAAACATAACAACTTACAAAAAAACCCAAGTGGCCATTTTCTAAACACATGGTAGATCTCTGCTTAAGATGAGCATAGTCACTCTTCAGCCTCTATTAATTAGATTCTGCACTAACTATAAGAGAAGCTCAGGCACATTAAGGTCCATGTGAACATCTGCTTGTAGAGTCCTGAATTTAGGTGCTATATCTTAACATATAGCTGACACCTCAATAATAAGTTATATCAGCAGTGTGTAGATATTTGCCACCAGTGCCCTTAGTGCAACACTATTTCAAATCACATAAAGAAGTATTGACAATTAACCCACACTTCACAGCTTCATGTAACAATTTGATAGAAGATGTCCAATTTGCTTATTTGAGAGATTTTCAGTTGTTAATGTAAAGAAAAAAACAGTGGTAAAATAGAGTAACTTACGAATGAAGTGTCTAAAGAAAACTTGTGATAGATTTTTTTGCATACAGGTATAAGGAAAGTACACCTATAACTTTAAGAATGTTAATTGCACATTGTGCATTTTCTTAATGTGCAATAAAGACATATCTACATATGATAAAACAAATCAATTTAGGTATGCATAACAATTAATCTGTGGAAGAGTAGGGATCAGAATTATCTGAGATATTTCTACGGTCTGTTGGGTGGCTATACCCTTACAGTTTAATAATGACTTATGATTAGAATTGTGCTACAAATACAAATAACATCTGTATGTGAGTAAAACACATCACAGTTTAGGAAGGAAAATAACCTTTCTGATCAAATGACTAACAAATGATTGTATCCAAATCCAATATTTGAGGAACTCTGAAATATGTATGATGTGTTGACACAAACCAAGTGCTTGCTAGCACCAATTAGAAGATGGCTCTGTTGTGTTCCATTAAGATGAACATGTCCTAACCACAAGTCCTAAAATAGTCTCAAACTCCATCAAAAGAAATTAATTCAGTCCAGGTGCACCTCTTTTCCAATAAAGTTTTGATGGTAGATGATAGCTGGTAAATATAAATTAGCTGTACTGGATCAAAGACCAGCTGTAATGATGGGGAGAGAAGAATGGCTGCATTCATCACGCCATGAAGCGGAGAGAGACATGAAATGGTGCTAGTTAAGCTGAGCTGAGCAAATATGAAGAGGAGAAAAATGAAGGGAAAACTAAGATAGAGAAGAGAGCTTATGAACCATCATGCACAATCAGTATCCATATCTTATAAAAAATATATTATAGAAAAGTGAAAAAGCTATTATTTCCCAAAGCACTCTGCAGGTTATTTTAGACCAATTTTGTTTCCTTGTGCTGAAGCCTCCCAAAACATTGTGAAAAGAGATTGTAATCCTAGTTTGGTTTTGAATTCTTAGATGTTTTAATATTAACACTAACTTTTTATCAAAATATAAAATCCGTGTAGAAGCTATTGATAATCTTAAAGGCTTTGCTAAGTTTAAAAAAACTTATTGTATTGCTTTCATCCACTTGGAGATGAAAGCAATACAATTTTTACAGAATAAGGAGAACACATGGACTCTGGAAACTTAAGCATTCTGTATTTTCCTGGATGAAACTCTTGTGATTTGTGTGATTTTATACTGGAAGGCAAAAATATCAAATGGAGGCTTTTCTAATGTGACAATTAGTTAGCACAGCTAAACAACCCCTTTCCCACAAAGCTCAAGATGCTGTTGTAAATAGAACTTGAATTGTTTCTGGCTCTTTTCACAAACTTCATTAATCTTTTGCCAGTAATTCAATTTTTTCAAGAACCTCTCCCTTTGGACAGAAGTTTACTTCCTCCTGAAGTGCCTGATGACTCAGATGTATTGTTTAGAAATACAAGCATTAAGATCCAGCCTCTGAGTTCCATTAAGTCTACAGCCACAGGCATCAGACCTTGAAGAACATTGAGCATGTAATGGAGAATCAAAATTGCTCAAGGCCAATGCTTGGCCCCTTGTTGGATATCAGAGGCTGTAATGGTCACAACTAAGCAGAGAAGGTGCTTTGTATGGTTAGGACTTGCTTATATTTGTACTGTCTAGTTACAAAATATGCACCAAATGTATCTTATCCTAACTACGGTAAATATATATACTCGGCATTGCTGATTAATGCAGAAAGTCACCATCTCCTTTCTTCCTTTTCTGCACACCTGACTGCTGCTAGGATTCCTATGTTGACTGAGGCAGAGCTAGGGAAGATTTTACCAAGTTTGTGCTTCATCAACCTTTGCAGAAGGGACCATCTTTGTTTATATACCACTTACAGAAGTGAGGTCCTGTCTTATCCTAAAATTAGATCAAATAATTAAAATAACAATAATACTCATTACTCAGTCCATCAAGCTCACCTGAAAGATATAGTTTAGCACACCTGATGATATTTCAATTACTGTTTCAAATGCTCTTTGAAAGCTTCAGTGCTTTTATGCAGTAATTTATTTGGCTTTTCTTTAAGAGCTATGTTGAATAAGGACACAATGAATCCAACACTAATAGATAATACATTTTCACACTTAGGCAAAGCAGTTTAACTTCAACACACAGTAAAGTCATTGAAGGTTTTACTTGTAGATTTCTTTGTGTTTATGCCTACGTTGTGACAATGCTCTGTTGATGACCACCAGTACTGAAGAACAGACTGGTTCTACCCAGGACCTTGGACCTGTAAGCTGTCTCATAGAACATTCAATAATAATTTTCATGTTAAACAAGCCAGAAGTGTTTTACATTCCTTAATATGAGCAAGTGTTGAAAAAGACAAAATAGAGCTGTTAACTAGAAAACTCCTTTGTTGACAGCAGAGAAGTACTTAAAGGGTTAACTCTGCTTCTGATTACTATTAAATAAAGAACTGTATTGCTTCTTCTGATGAACTACTCAAGTCTACCTGGAAACAGTGCGGAACTATGTTCATGGTTAACATATTTATGAAGTGACCGTGTTTTCCAGTTTTATGAAAGATTTCTACTATTCAATAAATGTTGCAAGACTTTACTTGAGTTTCTTTTAAAAATTATGGTGGAAAATTTGCTGCATACCAATTATTTTGCTATATTAATGTGTTTTACTGCAGTATGGCTGAGGTAGCGAAACACAAAGAGGATTTTTTTTTAGCTATAAATAATTTCCCAGTACCTACATGCTAGAGTATGATATACTCTAACATAACAGAGATAAACTCCATCCTCATAATATGATGTGAATTATTTTCTCTGTCAAGTAGTTTTTGATCAAAGTTAAATCAGTAACAACATCATTTTGATGGGTGCAGACTCAAACAGAAGAGCAATAGCACACCTAGACCTCATGCGGCTTACGCTCTACGTACCCTAGAAGACAATTTCCATTGTTCATGTCCTGCCTCCTCATAAAATGAATCAAGCTGTACCTATCTGGTGGTATTTCATTTCTTTTAACCATTGCTTTTAACAACACTGATGAAACTACCTCCTTTGAAAATGTTCATAACTTGGCACTTGGGTATTTCAATTGTTGTTGTCTTGTCCCTAGTCTTGGCACTCGGGTATTTCAATTGCTGTTACAGCCATGATGGTCTAAAAGTGTAACTGAAACAAAATTTGTGAATTACTGAAAGAAAGGCCGTGCAACTGAAAGTATGCCTGTTTTTTCAGCTATGTATTAACTTTTTTTAAAAGTTCTGTCTCCCAAAGGGTACATTTATGCACATGGACATTGATTCTGCTCTCTGGTGTCTTTCTCTCAGGAGCTCTGACTGTATTTTCCCATCTTTCATACTGATATAAGATCTTCATTCTAATTGTCTCTTTCACAGCTTTTCCCATAGGACCATGGATGAGGAAACAGTACATTTTTTTCTCTCTGTTTGGCAGTGCTTTGCTTATAAGGAAGTGTCTTGGAAGTCCAGTTAATTGGATGAAATTTAGAGCTAGTTTAAGGCAATCCTAAATTATGCTGTCAGGGCTTCCATAGGGCTGAGGTATGAGTTTTGGTTAAGAATTTTTCCCCTGCTTCTAGGCTGTATGAAACTTCACTTCATCACCTACATACATTCTAAGCAATTAAAAACCCCACAGTTTTATCCGAGAAAATACTAAAGTACATGTAAGTGAGAGATGTGATTTTCACATAATGACTAGCTTAAAGAGACTCAATGAACAAGAGATTCTAAAAATCACTTAATCATTGGTAATGACCACCTCGAATCTGATCAAATATATATTTAAAATGTTATGGTATCTGCTGAGAACACTTTAATTGCCTAGGATAAAACAGGTAGTTCAAAAGAGGGAAATCTGCATTTACTTCTTTCTTAAACTGGCCAACATTTGCACAGTCAGCTTACCAAGCTACCATCTTTCTATTGAAGTGAAATGCACAGCTTGAAAAACATACTTCTCTTTTTTTGCTGAGAAAAACATCATTCTGTTGGTTAATAGTAATCAGAAGTCATTGAAGTGTTTACTAGATGGCTAAGCAATGAGACTTACTAATAGCTCTTCCTCCAGAAAGGGTTATCAGCCTCTGCTTCACTTTCATGTTTTGTGTCTTTTATCTGAAAAGCACTTTTTAGGACTACAACTCATGACAAACATAATGAAGGTCCATGCAGATTTCAGATTTCTAATCAACTCACTTAATTTGTCAATGAATGCCAACCTATCATATCTACTTAATGTATAGCATGCTTAAAATAAGCAGAACTGCAGTGTATATTAACACAAAGGGGGTATTTCACTGACAAAAAAAGACTGCTGTACACAAGTTTTTAACAATGTGTTACTGATTCCCAAATGGTGTGTTACTGATAGGAAAACTGGCCTGTATAATGGCCCCTAGAATGTGCAATGCTCTCTTGCATTTGTCGAGTATTACTTAACTGTTTCTCCTATAGAAAACAAAGAATTCCAGACCAGGATTCAAAATATTTGGTAGCTAAAGCCTTTTGTTGCTGAGTTAGTAGGAGCTAAATCATTTGCCAAAGGATGCACAACTAAAGAAGGAATTGCAGACCTCCCAGTGCTGTAAAGACCTGCAGTTATCATAAATGAGGTTGAAGTTGTGCCTTTCATATCAAAAAGATTTGGGGTACATGAAAATGTCCTGCTTTTGTTTTGGAACTACCACATTGGCTATTACTAAGAATCAAATTTTAGCAATGTTTCTAAAGTATATGAAGGGCTGTCACCAAGTTGATTGTATGCTTCTAAATTTCAAAATGCTTCTATCTGAGCTGCTGATTGAATATTTGTGTCAAATACACAGTTAAAATTTTAAAACACAAACTGGACATTCATGTGATCTCTTTGAACATTTGTGAAACTAAACAGAATTACTGCAGGATTATATTGGTAAAGAAAGTACAAAAAATCTCCATATGGCATTTTCTGCATGTTTTAAATGTGAGCACTGCTTTGTACATATGCCGTTCTTGTCAAATTGCTATGTAGTTCTGCAGTTAGTTTGAATTTCTGCAATACCATTGTGTATTGACAAATCCATATATCCTATGTATCTGGCCAGAAATATTGAAATGGTAACACAGGTTATACTGTAAGAACACTTTTCAGGTAACTAATTGTCGCTCGTGCACCCAGGTCGGGGCAGGAAGAGGCAAGAGGCAGGATCGCAGAAAAGGCAAAGAAGGCTTCATTCAAAAGAACTGCACGGTTTTTAGAGTGGTACGATAGATTCTATTCTGTTGGCTAACTAACAGAAACATCTTTCTCACGCACTGTCCTTGAGAGGAACAGAAAAATAAAGTAGTAAAACAGCACTTGCAAATTCTTTATAGTCAACAAGTTATCACATCTTTCCAGCTCCCTAAAACTTCTCACAAGCCGCTGTGAGAAATGCTTGCCGTTTCTCTCTCTCTGTCCCATGGCATCCACAACTAATTGTTATAATTCTTCCCTTGGAAACAAAAGTTTTAAAATCAAGATGGTTTAGACACAAGCTTAAAAGTATGGCTCCAAACTTGTCTACCAAAGTAATGCAAATCCTTTGTTCATTTAGGAAATTTCTTACTACATGAACTGCCTTACTGATTTGGACAGGGAGGCTCACATAAGAAAAGCCAGTCAAAAACAGTAGGACATAGGCCTGATTAAACACTCAGGACCATTGTGGATAAGC
This sequence comes from Geospiza fortis, assembly GCF_000277835.1. Classification (NCBI taxonomy): domain Eukaryota; kingdom Metazoa; phylum Chordata; class Aves; order Passeriformes; family Thraupidae; genus Geospiza; species Geospiza fortis. Next base: position 3,253,246 of record NW_005054353.1, on the reverse strand, counting down.
AAAAAGCATACAGCTGACTCTTTCTACTCCAGGCAATTTAGCCAAAGAGCTAAACTGTCCTGTTTCAAAACACAAGAGCCACAAAAGGCACAAGGATGCGAAGGATCACGTCAGTGCCAGGCTCTATCTGAAGTCCATACATTTTGGCATTAAACTTAGTTTTTCTACTGTCTGTGACTTGGAAGAAATTGTGTAGTGCCTTAGTACCTGAGCTTCACGTTCTGTAAATGCAAAAATAACTCTTTTTCTGCTATGTATTGAGATGCATGATACTAATCATTTTAGAACAATGTCAAAGTCTTAGACAAAAACAAATTCGAAAGAGCAAAATATTATTTCAAGGACAAAAGCTTTCAATAAATTATTCAACAGAAATCTCATATGCACACCACCCACCAACACAAATAATTAATGTATTAATACTTATCATAACTACTTTGTCATAGTTTAATATCAGAAACTAGTTGAATACGGAGTTTTTTAGGAAGCTATGGTAAGCCCCACCATGCAGTAAAACTTCTATTCCCAACACCTGCCCTTTTGCAGCAAGTGTTCTTCTTGGGGTTTATGGCTGGCCAATAAATAAATTTAAAATAAAAAGAACAAAAGATAGGAAAACTGTGAAAATTAACAGAAATGCAAACCAAGAATATTAAGCCGATATTAGAATTATCTTCAAAGCTTGCCTGTTGGTATTACTGGCCTTTAAGCATACATTTGCAAGTTACATAAAGAAAAAAACCTCTCAAACGGCTGTTCCAACCCCTAATTATTGTAACTTATCCATGCATTCCAGCAAAAATTTTCAGTGCTCTGCAGAAATGTTTGTTCACTTGCTGCAAACCATGTCACAAATCTTCACTGCAACAGCTAATATTTTACAATTGATCAAATAAACTAGGATATGTATTCTAAATATGTGACTTAATGAAAACAACTAAAAGATTTATGCTCCATTTAATGTACTTAGCTGAAGTCTCATGGGATTGCCAAAGGAGATAAAAACTGCAACATGGGTTAATGCTTAGTTATCTTTGGTTAACTTATATAGCTTAGTAATCAAAGGACATGAAAGGGAAACCTTTGATAAAAAATAGCCTATTTTAAAATTCCACAAAAGACAGCTGTCTTTAAATATAATGCAATGTAAACTTCTATGCTTCCAAACAAGAGCTCATAGCTAAGCTTAATTTGCAATTTATAGACAAGAACAGTATTCTTAGTTGTTTGGTATCCTATTAAATGTAAAATCAGTTTGGGAAGAAAAATTAAGAATGTGAAATTACAAGTAGTGGTAAGAAATATACATATTTTCTTCTTGTCTTTCACTGACTTTTGCAAGACAACAGTGGAAAGCAAGAATCTGCAATGTAGAATGTTTCTAAAGAAAGAAAAATAAATAAATTATGAGTAAATAGCCATCTAGGTCTCTGTCAAATTCCCAATATTTTGCTAACTGGAAAAGAAGTAAAAAAAAAAGTCTTCGTTTAATCCACAGAAGAAGAGTACTATTGATTTTTATAATTATATTCCCTTGGGGGTGAATATGGCTGTTGATGTAAAATGGTCAAGTTGTATAACACTGCTGTTACAAATGTTAAAACAAAAAGTATTTAGTAAATAAGAATTACACCAGGCCGCTCCTGTGCTTGAAAGCAATGTGCAAGCCCTCTCAGGGTCCAAGGAAGACAATAAATTCTAAATCTGATTTCAGTCTCCTTAAAGGCAGTGTTTGTGCTCAAACAAGACGTCCAAATGCACGTTACTAAGTACCAGTGACTGAAAGACTGCCTGGGACTGGAAATTTCAGATACTAAACAACAGAGAATGTTATATTGCAAGAAGAAAATAACTAATTGGAACAAGACACTTAAGGTCAGGAAAAAAAATAAGGAAACCACTTTTTTATGGGTTTTTTTTTGCTCTTCTGGAGAAGGGATGGGCAGGTTGGTGTAGATACAATTGTATCTATTTGATGTCTCTTTACTGCTTGTTCCTGCTTATCTATGGATCCTACCCCATCTTCATTTTTGCATCTCACTTTCCCAGAGATTATAGAAAATTATTATTCTGCTATTAGTCCACAGTTTATTTGACCTTGTGTTAATGAGCCTAAACTTGCTGCTTAATCAAATCACATTAGTGACTGCTGAAATTTGGTGCTTCCTGTATAATACAACTTTTGTAATAGAGAGATTTGGGAAATCCAAGAGGAAAAAAAACTTTGTAAAAGCTCTAGGGCAGAGCATCTTGCAGTACTTGCTACAGAACTCCATAGCTGTGATTATAAAAGGATGGAGTGGAGGAAAAAATTCTTTCTGTCTGTCCAAGCAGACAAGGAGAGATGAGAGGGCATGCTGAGAGGCTGTATGAGTAACACTAGGCTTCCCCCTTGATGGCTTAATGTCAGCAGGGCTGGTCTTGTTGAAATTAATCCAGTCACAATAATGGCATAAAGACATGCATTTATACCTCTATTGACTTTTCACGTTCACAGGATAATTGTTGTAACATTTTCTTAAAGGCCAAAGACCTTTTGATGATAAATATATCTCATTACATGGAATTTTATATGTAATCATCATATGAATCTCAGTGAAATTCAATGGATGCATTTACCATATGTTAATCCTAGCATAACAAGCCTTTAACCTATGTGACTTAATTATAGGCATATCATGAGATTTACTGTAAAAAAATGTTGGGGTTTTTTCACTCACATTTGCTTTTAAAAATCCTTTCACTTCTTTAACTCTTTTGTGAATTTCCTATCAAAGAGTTCATCTTCTCTGCTCCTGACCTTGCTTGAAGGTAAGTCCAGGGATATGTGATACAACTATTTGCTCAACTGATGTGCAGATAGGCACGGCTAGAGAAGCTTCTTAGTGGAACTTTTGAATAAACCTAGACCTGCCAAAGACTCTGTGTTTCATTTGAAATACCCCCCAATTTGTATAACTGATCACTTGTGATGAGATTTTTCAGCCAGCAGTGAGCAGCAGGTACATTTTCATTGTATATGAACATGACATATAGAACAATGTTTAAGCATTCCTGAAAAGGAGAAATATTGATACCAAGCTCTCTTAGTAGCCCAAATATACATCCAGTTAGAAATGAGTAGCAGATGCAAGGAAAAAGTAAAGAAAGTGGGTTTATTTAGATTATAAAAAAACTCAGTTGCAGGAGCCTATACTGTGGATACATGTAAAAATATTCATATGTTTTCCCTGACTTCTGGAAGAAGGATGGGATCATAGAATCACAGAATGTTTCAGCTAGGAAGGGAAGTCTGGAGATCACCTGGTTCAACCCAGCCTGTCAAGTAGGGACACCTAGAGCCAGTTGTACAGGACCATGTCTAGGTGATTTTTTAATATCTCTGAGGAGGGAGACTCCACAGTCTCCCTGCACAATCTGTAATGTTGCTCAGACATCCTCACAGAAAAGTGTTTTCTTACATTCAGACAGACCCTGCTGCATTTCAGTTTGTGTCCACTACCTCTTGTCCAGTCACTGGCATTATTGAAAAGAGCCTGGCTCCATCTTTCACCCTCCTTTCATGTCTTTATATGCATGATGAAATTGCCTTAATTTGCATGGAGAAAAGCAGAGTGTTGCTAGCAAAATCATTCAATAATCAGAATTCTGTGGTTTTGATGGAAACCACACAACTAGAGATATTGAAAGCTAGGTAGAAACTATCACCAACAGCTTGTGTATGTGACCTTCATTCTGTGAAAGCTGTTATACTGCACAGTCTCTTGAGGTGTCTTTCAACCTTGCAGTTCAGTAATTCCATTACTGTTTTTAGTTTCCCCATCCTATTTCTTTTGACCAGTCTCAGTTCACTACTGTCACTTGATTATAGACAAACTCCTGGGAGCCAAAACTTTTTAAAACTAATTCTTGTACCATATGGATTCTTAAAAATGTAAAGAGATTTTAGAGATTCTTTCAAACATATACTTCAGTATGGCAGAAAATAAACCCCATAAAAGCAATGTTTCTTTCATTAAAATTCATATGATAGTTTGAGCAATATATTTAGAATAGATCCAAAAATGTCTTAATGAAATCAGGTTAAAGTCCTGGTATGTACATAATTTACATGTATTCAAGTTTATAGTGCCAAGTGGTATTCAGTCACTGGGCTGTAATGATCTATATAAAGTAATTTCTGGACTATCAGTCATTGTGTCCAAAATTTTGTCAAGTATGGGAGAGTTCCAAAGGACTGAGAATGGTAAATACAGTAGCTGTTTGGTTTTGGTTTTCTTTTTTTTTTTTTTTTAAGCAGAAGAAGAGAATCTTTAAATTATAGTCTAGTTAAAGACAGCCAGAAAGACACACCAACAAATCATTAAACAATCCAGCTGAAAACACCAAGAAGATAGCAAGGTGAAAAGAAACAGCCAGCATAGATTTGTCAATAACAGATCACATGAATCTAATTTCTTTCTTTGACAGGATGACTGGATAACAGTGTAGCAGAAGGCAGATTTGATAAATCCTGACTTCAGCAGGTCTTTCAACACAACTCTGCATATTGTTCTCATAAGCAAGAGAAATGTGGTCTGGATGATTTAGTGAAAAGAGTGTGATGAAGTGTTTGGAAAATAGCACCCACCACAATGATTAGTACAGATTCCCTGTCAAACTGGAGGATATTTCAAACGGAATCCTCTAAGAATCCCTACCAGTGCCTCTGTTCTATGATGATTTTCACTGACAATCTCAGTGGTGGGATGAAGGACACAGCTACATTTTTTATACTTGGCATTTGTCCCAAGAATACGTGGAACAAGACAAGAACAACAAAGCATTTTGGCAGTTCAGTCAGAATACAAGCCATTTGTCAAATCCTGGAGAAAGCATTCACAAGTGAACATGAAATGCAGTCAATATACACGCAGAACACAAAACTTAGAGAAGTTATATGAGCAACTGTTAAAAGAAGAATAAATAGGCAAGATTAATGTAAAACAAACAAACACAGGAGGCCATAAACTAAATTGTTTCTTGCTATTGCAAAAATCTCTTTAACTGAAGGGGAGGTCAGAAGTGTTGTGTATAAGCTATTGGAGGTGCTGTTCTTGATGTTCTATTCTCCTTGGGTATTGCTCAGACCTCAGCTGGAGTAATGTTTCCCATTTTGGTCACCACACTTCAGAACAGATACAGACAATTTAGAGAGAATCCAGAGGAAAGCAAAAAGAATGATAAGAGCTTTGGAAAACGTGACCTACAAGGAAAGGTTGAAAGAGTTGGATTTGTTTAGTCTGGAAAAGGGAAGACTGAAGGCAGGCATGATAATGTCTTCAAATATATAGAGCTTGTTAGAAAGAGTGCGGCGATCAATTATTCTTAGGGCCTGAGTGGGATTTGTAGGAGAAGAAAGCCAAATAATTTGAAGCAAAAGAGATTCAGGTTACAAGGTTTCCAATTGGAAGGGCAGTTAAGGTTTGAAACAGTTCGCTGAGGCAGGTTGCAGAATCTCTTTCACTGAAGGTTTTTAAGAGCAAGTGAGATATGTCATGCTTGTTTTATGTACAGTGAGGATAGGGGATGAATTATTCTATGTCTGTAGATACCTTCCAGCCCTATATATCTGTGATTCCCATGACAATGAAGCATTGATTCCACAGACACAAAAAAGGATATTGTGGGATGTATCTATAGACTGCTTCTTGACAGTAATTTGTATGACTGTATTGTAGACTGTAGTGTGTGTTCCAGAAATTAAAGAGCTAAAATGTCCTAGTAAAGATCTCTACTAAGCTGGTTCTTCAAATAATAAATAATGTGGGTTTATACACATGGATAAAGTGAGCAAGATGTCCTATTTACTCTTCACATAAATAAAATAAACACATTTCTCTTGGAAATACAAAAATATGGAAATATTTTGTTTCTTAGAAGAAAAATGGCTATTTGTCAAACCATGAACCAGTAAGTGGCTAAAATGAACATAAAGACAATGCCCACTGGGTTGGTAGACTCCTATCTCATTATAGTGGATGAGATACCCATAAAATTCTGTGATTTTGTAGCTGATAACAAACACCACATAAACTGGGACCATTATCGCAGTATTTCATCAATGGCAGGAATTCACTGCAGCATCTGAACCTTGGAGACTAGCAAAGCCGTGCTGCCCATGTCCAGATGAGTATCTAAGCATAAACAAAGTCAGGCTGATGTAAGCCAGAATATGAACTAAGTACTGCATTGCTCTAAGTATGCAAAAGTAGGTTTTTTGCATTATCACATGAAATTTGTTAATGGCAATGAGAGCTAAACTGCTCCCATGAGGACTGCAGTGGAAGAATAGCCCTACTTTGGTAAATCAGCACACAGGGATGCCAAATTCTTTACACTCATAAGTCAGGGCCCTCAAACCATACAATTGGCTCTAAAAGATGCCTTTACAGTCTCTTACAATGTTTGTTTCATTTGTCGTCTAGGTTTTGGGCCTGCAGTGTGGACCCAGAACACATTTTCAGCCTTTTTTCAACAGCCATTATAGTCATTGGCTTTTTAACTTTTGTAGGGAGGAAAATAAGTAACGAAAAAAATACATTTTCAATCAAATCTCTAGCCAATACTAGTTTCTGTTATGGTTTACTTTTCTTCCAGATATAGGTGAACTGCTTTGGCCAGCATGGTAATGCTGGTGAGCCTGGATCTGAGCACTAGAACACAGGCAACTACATTGCTCTATTGTTAGCGCACTGCCTCACAAAATTTTCACTCATGCTGTGCAGTTTTCTTTGTGACAACACCTGCACATGACTTCTGTTACAGCCCAAGTCAAGGACCAGCCTCAGCAATAAGCAAAAGAGAAGCCAGAATTCCTATGTATGACCAATTGTTTTTTTCTAAGTTTTACTTCCATTTGACAAAGAGAGAGAAAATCACACAATATGCATTCATCTCCAACCAAAATTAAGTGACCAGAACCCTTCAAAATCCAGGTGCCCTCTGTTTCATTTAAACTGCATGTAAATAAACAAGAAGGAAATCCTGCTGCCACTAAACTCCTGACAGTATTTCACCTCCGGATTTTCACACAAAGCTTTATTGAACGGGAGGACTGCTACTGGGAGAAAGAATAGCAGTTAGTCCAAAAAGGAAGGAAAAAGCCACTTTTGGCTTCTTGCATGCTATGCCATGCTACATCCATCTGTGATGGAAAACAGGGCAAACTGAATGCAACAGCCTTCACACAGAAAATAAGAAAATACAGTGAATAAATACAGGAAGATATTTACATCATGTATAACTATATAAACATATCAGTAAGCAGTATTTACACATGTAGATCTAGATGGGTGTCCCATTTAGACATATATTCTAATATAGGTAGATATATAGGTAGAGATATAGATACGTACACGTGCAAACACAAATAATGAGTTATATTCATACTCCTTCCTAATATCCAGGACACCTCTCTCATCAACGGCAGAGTTGAAGCCTTTCTTGAAACCTGTTTGAATTTTCCCTTTACTGTGAGGACAATAAATTAACTTTAAACTAACCTCTAATTTGGGATTTCATCTCATACAAAGTAAAGTCAAAAGCCAGCAGGTTACCAGTGGAGCATTAGAGAACATGGTATCTGCACTGATACAGTGGGTGGGGAGAGGAAGCTATTAACATGTCTGTAACACTTCGCTTTATACACAACTACCCTGCTTTTAACTCCAGCCTTGGTCGCTGAGGTCAGGCAAGACAGAGCTGACTAATAGTGTCGCTTTCCTCCTGCCTTGAGTGCTCACCCCGCCGCAGCACGACAGCCAGCGCTGGAGGGGGTGGTGTAACACCTCAGCGGGCGCGGGAG
>NW_005054353.1:3197478-3245381 GCF_000277835.1 Geospiza fortis | reverse complement strand
AATCTCCCTTTGCAGCTTTTCATTAAAGGTGGATGTTATGGAAAGAAGTGTCACACTGCCACAGCTAAAAGCTGCTGAAAAGAGAGCTGCTTAGCCATTCATGAAACACTGTTATGTTAACACAATAATGAATAGGACAAGGTCCCTCATTGTCAAGCAGGTGGTGGACTTTTACTCAGCATGAAGGGACCTGAGCGCCCAAATTGCTCTAACCGAGTGTAAAGAAGCTCACAAAACATAGCTGTCAACTCATTATTTCAAGTTTAAAATATAAGTATATGTGATGAAATGCTCCAACAGAAATTGAATCTTCAGGAGTTTCAGTTCATAAATGCGTCCTCCAGACTGATGTATGCAGAGGGGCATTCATATAAAGTTATAAGCTAGTGGAGCATGAAGCATTCATTCAATCATGTCATTTTTGAATACGAAATAACAGCAGATTTTTTGCAGAAAAAATCTGAAAATCAGTTTAACCTTTCCCCATCACTATGGCTGTATTTGTACCTGTCATTCAATAGAAAAATGAACACCAGAGTAAGGGGCTTTTCTCAAGACCAGTCAGTCCACAACTCACCAGCAAAGAACAGTGCAGTGGAGTGAGGGCTGTAGGCAATGCCTACCACTGCTACTTTTCTCCAGCTTCATAACTTCCATGCTCAGCACATTAGCATGGTTAAGAATCCAGCACTTCCTACAGAAAATTTCCAATAGGGAGACAATGAGAATTTTGCCACTAAAGCTGAATATTTTGGCCATAGGTACTGCAGTAACTGGAATACATGACTTAGAGAAATCTGGGCCAATATAGCACCACAAAACTGAGTCCATCTCTTAGCCTCAGGAAAATTCCTAGACCAAGAAGAAGGCTATCCTTCTTCTCCAGCAGAAGAGCTTGAATCCTGAGTTCATGATGCCTTTTCCTTACATCCTGAATCCAAAATGCTTTTCCATCACTCTTCTAGGGTAATTCAGATTTCCAGAATTGGAAGGTAAGTGGTGTTAATTTTACAGGTGATCTTTCTGATTCATCCTATTGTAAATCCTTTCAAGATTTCAAGCAATTCAAGATCCAATTTTCTCTTCCTAATACAGTTTTTTAAATCAAATATAACATTGGGTCATTTTCATTCATAGAGATCTGAATACACCACCCTTAACGAATGGGATAGAATACTTGATGCTAAATGCACTTGATATAACTAAATTTATTATTCCTGCTTACAATGTAATTATTAATGTAATGGATTAAAAAAAAACTAAAACCACAAGAAATTTTGTAGAAAATATATCTGGGACTTCAATGGCATTCTGAAATGGAAGAATTGATGCATACTTGCATAAAATATAACAATTAATGCTGAACCTCAACACCTCTTTTTTAATTATTAATGCTTTTTACTGGAAAATGAAACATAAATTTGTGGGATCACTTCTTTATAGAGAAATTTAAGACAATAGAATTATAGAATCAAACTATTAAAAACATGACAAACACTTCTAAAATGCAAAAAAAAACCTACAAAAATAAATTAATAGAATAGCTCAAATATAATCTATCAAATCCAAAATGTTTCACTCAGTCATTCTTTCTGAAGACAGAACTTTTCCTTCCATCACTCCTGCTATTTTATTTTCTTTACAAAAATAATGCAGCATATAATGGAAATGGTAAAAAATATCACAATGACACTAAAAGAATTTCAGGGGTGTCACAGGTTGCCCTGTGCAAAGAACTGCCTATAAAAAACAGGAAGGAGTATTAAACCAGAGGATTGAATCTCCAAACAAAACAGATTCTTTCCTGTCGACAGGAACAGGTAATTCCTCTAATGTACCCATGTGGAGCAGATTTTCCAGTTCCTTACTCCTACAGTTTCCTAGCAATTCTGTTCAGTTTGGTGAACTCACAAATAAACTGGAAAAGGATGTAACAACTGGAGTGTTTGCTTAGACTTTTTTAATTAGAAATTTATTTTGAACAATGATTCCCAGATTTAAAATCAGGCAGGAGACTTGTCCATAATACAAGATGATTCATTTTACTTTCTTTAAAGAGACTATGGATTTAGACAGACATTTGTCAAAGATGATACACTGAGAAGCAATTACACATTCAGTAAGGACTTCATTGAAAACACACAGGCAGAGCTGATGCTTAGTGAGACATCTGAAATACTGCATCTGCTTTTGATAACCCAGTGTGAGGACACTTATAAACTTCAATTTAGAACCTCCAGCTGGACAAGGTGGAGAATTTGCTCTATAAGCAAGCTGAGCTGCTCCAACCTGAAGGGGCAATTTCAGGCATCTAAGGGCCTCCTACCAGCACCTGCTGGGAGGCCAGGCAGTTTCCATCTCTTTGTTTTTCAAGAACAGACCAGATAGAGCCCTATGCCCTAACATAATGCAGACAATATTATAGTTGTGTACTCCAACTACTATGCCCTAACATAATGCAGACAATATTATAGTTGTGTACTCCAACTATCATTGTTTATACTGATAATCATATTTTCTTGGCTGAATTAACAGGAATCTTGAATCAGTGTAAGCCTAAGGAAATGCTAAAAAGTTTGTCCCCACCTCATCCACAATCAACAGAGTTGCAGACAATGTTAGAGAGTGATGCAGTGCAGCACTGTCTGATTTGACCTGTTTCTCTCTGTGGCTAGACAGAAGACAATATAACAGGAAGACTGGTTTAATCATGAAGACTGATCTTGCTCTCATATTCCTTCCTCTCTCATATTCCTTCTTCTATATCTCATATAGTCACCCAAGAACAGGAGGATTCTGAGTTAGTTGAACATGAATTTCACTGTGATACTTCCTTTTGTTTAACCAGCAGCATTCCTAAAGCACAGCACACAGATTCTTGGGACACGCTTTACTTCAGTGTAGCAGTGGGATTTGAGAAGCTTGGAAGGTCCTGCATAATATCATGTTGTGCTAGTAAAAGAAAACACACTTTTCCTTCACAGACAAGAACTATTTAATTAGGTCCAAAGACTCCTATTTGTTCTGTGGATCAATTCTCTATATACAATGTGTCTGGAGTTTCCAGCAAGGGAGAGGAATCAGTCCTGAGTTTGAATGTATGAAGAATTTAATAATTTGTATATATGTTTAAAAATTAAATTTTTGTTTTCTTTGTGAACATTTAATTTTCAAAGTTGTCTTTAATAGTTACACTTCAGAAATCAATTAATGGGAAGAGTGTCAGTTAATGGGAACTAGAGAATCAGTGCAATGCACATCTGAATTCACTCAAGTGGAGTCAGTCACAGTTTACAGCTATGAAGATTAGTACACAATCTGGCCATATTTTCTTTTTCAGAGTCTTCAGCTAAAGAACGACAGCATGGCCATCTTCATGATTTTAATTTGTTTCTTGCTTTTATCTCACCTCTATACACAGTCTTGGAGTCTTGAGTATCAGGTGGGTTCTTGCAAGACTTCAAAGCAGTACTTCTCACTACAGACCTGGGCCACAAATGTGAAGTGCAGAAATACAGGCTGCACAGATTTAGAAACACCTGGGCTTCAAACAGCCCCCCATCAGGGCATTTATCTTTCTAATAAGCACTCTTTAAATTCCAGTTATTAAAATGAAAGAAATAAAAGACCTTTTGCTCCTTCATTGAAAATACTATTTGTTAATACTGGTAAATCCTTTCTGTGGTGGAACAATTACTTGGAAAGCAATTGATTGTATTTAGTTACTGTTTCAGAATGCAAAAAATCTTACATTTTTTCAACTCCAAGGCTGGAAAAAAAAGGCAAAACCATAATTTTTTTAATACCTTTTTGAACATGCCAGCAACATGAACTTGTTCTTTTTTCCTACTGGTAACAGAACAAGGAATTTCTACAATATGGATAAAGTAAATGCTAACTATCAATAAGATATAGGCCTCACAGGGACATGACAAGATGAATATTTTTACAAGGCTAAGGTGTGATACACCTTAAATATTGCAAGCCTTGTAAAAGAAAAGTCATTATAAAGAGGGATGAAGAGTTCTCCATACAGAAATGTTCTAAAAAGCTTGAAACACATTTCAGAGTAGCTTGCATCAGCAATGCACCCTCACTTAACTTCATAAATAGCTGTGTGTACTTGAGAATTCATGAACATATTCTGCTGGGTCGTCAATCTATTTAGGTTTTCTGTTGGATTGTGTGGTCAGAACTTTGTTCCAGGCATCATATTGAACTGGGGATGAATCTTACATACAGACTGGCCTAGAAAACATTATTTTCACTCCAGGTCTCTCTTTCACCCCTTGCTTCTCAGGCCAGCATGATTTTTCATTACTTAGATGTCAATAAGCACTCCACTGGGGCTTGCTTTGCTGAGAAATCAGAATTCAAAGCAGGAACAAAACTGGAGACTGTGTAATGATGGAAGATATTGTAGTACAAGAGAGCAATCCCTTTTTCCTCCTTGCCTCATGCATTTTAGTGGGTTCCATAGAGCCTCAGCACTACTTGATGGTCATAGGTTAGCAAGGTACATGTGGCTGAAGTGGAGGAAAACTGGGTTGGCAGGGAAATGATAGTATAGAAGGAAGAGTTTTGGTACTGATGGTTTCCCTTGACTAGCTGAAATGGGCAATAATGGAAAAGACGTATGGGATAATCTACTGCCACACAGTCTCACACACATTAGTACAATTATGACCAAGTTACAGCACACCTGTCATGCCTAGTCCTTTCTTTTCATGATAATGTATTACAAGACTTTGTGGTAATAGCTAAAAAATAGAAAGTAATTTTCTAAACCATTATGATTTTGAATACATTACCCCATCTCAAACTCATTCCAATATCACTGCAGATTTAAAGGAAAATAGGAATTTTAACTGCACACTGAATACAGAAATGTAGAAAAATAAAAATAAGGCAACTGACCACTGTCATAGTGGCACAGATAGAAGCCCTGCCCCTTAACTTTTGTTATGTAAATTTCCTGCAATAGATCATGGCTTAAATCTCTTGCTCAATTACTCACAGTAAATCAGGGACATTTAGGCATCATTTAGGCATATACATATCGGATACAGACTTGTGTCCCAGATTTTTCTATAATGACAGTAGACACTTCCTGGGCGTGAGATTTAAAAAATAATTAGAGGATATGTGAACCCATGCCTTACAAGTAGGAAAGTATATCATACAAAATATATGTGAACCAGGATAAAAGGTCCTGTGAAATAGATTGCATTCTGGCATAGCAGTTCAGTGAAAAACTATTTTGAAAGTTAGTTTAGAAAATAATTAAATGTAAAGTCATTTTAATATACAAATGTCTGACAGGAACTTGAAGTCCAACCTTTAACCCTGAAAAAAAAAGATAAAATATATTTAGATTAAAAAAGGATTTGAATTTCTCTAAAATCCACAGAAAATGTTACAATTTAGTAATGACATTCCCTTTCCATTTGACCCCAGCTTGACATGCTGAATTGCTCTGAACATCCACCACCATGTACAGAAAGTCTTACTTCTTAACTCTTGCTATTCTAATTTGCACACAAAAGTACATTAAAAGGGATGTTAAGGCTATGACATAGAACAATAAAAGCAGAAAATTCATAAGTAATTAGGAAATATACTATACAAAATGTTCTCCAGTGCAAAAGGGCTGCTAATGCATCACAGGCAATAGAGTTCTATGAGAAAACAATGGAGTTTTCTGATACATAATGCCATGTTTCCATTTCACAGGGAAAAAAAGGAGTAACTGCAGCTAGTAGAGAGACTAGAATAGCTATGTATGCTTATAAAATATTATGGCTGATTCAGAGACAAAGTCAGCACCATTTTTCAGAGGTGTAGATATCCAAAGGAGTGCCTAAAAATGTTTTATTCCTCTATTCTCCTATGCAAACTGCATCTCTGAAAGCATCAAAGGTATCTTCAATACTTTCCTTTATATTTTTTTTTTTGCTCCAAATACCACTGAAATCAGGTGGAGAGAAACAGGGATCAAACAGTACAAAGGTGAAAGCTCTTGATTCTTCCTGAGGATAGGCAACTGTCTGCTCTCCTTCAAGGAAGGCTGAATGCACTAGACTGATGTGAACAAAGACTTAGACACCTACTTCACTAAGCTGAACAATTGCAGCTTCCCACAGGTTTCAGGCAAGGACAGAGGTAAGCATCAAAATGCTGGCAGAAGGATGGCTCTGGAAGTAGAATGGGATTTGTTATTGACCCACTAATGACAGTGAGAGATAGAGCTACATCATGCACCTCTGAAAAATAGCATTGCAAGCTCTTTGTGAATCTGCTCTGAAGAAGGGGAGAAGGAATTCTTTTACATATCTGGAATACCCAGAACAATTGTAAGTGCTAAATAATGTAGCAGCATGTTTCAGGGGCATATAAACTCTGCTGAAAGGGGAATAAGTCAATAATAGCATTAGATACTTCTGGTATTATATATCAAGGTATGAGTCAAATTTCCCTGAAAATTTTAAGAAATACTTTAAGGCAGTGTTTTTTTGTTTATATCTCCAAGCCTCATTTTGCTATCTCCTTTCCCAAAGGTCTTTCACAGATACTTTCTCAATGCCAAGCTGTCAGTGTTTCTGCAGATGTAGTCCTGCCACAGCATAAGACTCTCCAAGTCAGGTCTGCCATAGTCACAGTCTGTGTCTCCTCCAGAATGACCTATTTGTCCTCCATTCACGATGGTGACCCAGTAAAGGAACCAGAGACATCAACAGAACAACACAATGACATTTTTTAACAGATTAGTTCAGAATCAGCACACAGACTAGGAACAAGCAGTCAAGAGCTGGTGAAGGAAAGACAGATCCCACCTAGGTGGGATTATGACACTGTAGAACTGGGCTCTGAGTCCCCTCTTCTCCTGCATTCTGTCTGTTTCCTGCCCTTGCACAAAAATTTCAGTACAAAAAAGGTATTAGTACTTTTTTGTACATACATTTTGTTAATATATTCTGGTTAGAAACGTGTCTGTGATTAGAAGGCAGAATGCTAGCTATATAAAGGATTTAAATGGTTGAATTTATGGACTGTATGCCATTAAAGATGGTGGTTACATACTCCTTTTTCAGAGGAATCTGGCTCAATCTAAAGCAGAGTTGTCACCATTTCTTGATGGTATTTTGTATTTTTTTAATGGAAATTGGAGAACAATGGAAAACATATTATTTTTTTTCTTTTTCCTAAATGAACAAATCAAGCTTATGCTGATTCATACATGGCATTCAGTTCTTGCAAGCATTCAGGTGATAACCTAGTATTTGTAAAAAATACAGTTATGAAATTATTGTAGAAGAAGCAGTATTCTGGGAATCAATATCAGAACTTTATTCTTTTTATTTACTGTTTTTAAAATCACATTTTTCCTTCATTCTTTTTAATATATAATTTTTTTTATTTTAAAAATGTCTTCCAGTACAAGAGCAGAAAAAGATCACATTAGGTCAAGGGAAAAATCTCAGTCCTTCTACCAGCTGGAAAAAGCAAACAGCCATCTGCCTCAAAATGGAAGCCCAGTGAAGACAAAATTCCTAGTACTTGCAACAAGATTCAGTGTCAGGTACCAGCAAGCATGAGGGTGCTCTAAGAGGGAAGACAAGCCCAGAGATGATGATACCAGCACAGGCAGAGGCAATGCCCTCATCAGTGAGATGCCAACAATTCTCTTAAGAGAACAACAGAAGTAAGAGGAAACATTTCCCTCTAGATGTTAATAAAAGAAATATTTTACTGTGATCTTTAATATGTTAAGTTGTAAGATGCTTTGTAAATACTGACTACTCCAAATTTGGGAGTCAAATTTTCCTTTTCCTTACAGTAAATTTCCTTCTCATTATACACATTTAGATTTCTTCTTCCCAGTAGTCTCCCTTCTTAGAATTTTGACTGAACCCAGTAAAGCAATGAAAACCTAATTTAAACACAAGCAAGGAAATACACATAGCTCTAGGAACACATCTCTTCATTAAATGCTTCTGGAGTCTTTTCTGTGTCCCATATGCCTATGTGCATCTCACTTATCATCCAGTTTGCTTTCTTCTATCACTCCTACATCTCCTATACACATAAGGTCTCTGATGCTATCACTCTGATATCTCTTGTTCTTTCACTTTAAGGTCTCTTGTTCTCTCACCCCTATCTCCTGGTATAGCAGGTTTCTCCAAGTTTCACCCACTCCTACAGTCTGTTGTTTGTTGTCTGTTGTCTGTTGTGAACTGTTATTACAAGTGTGAAACAACTACAAAATTATGTATTTTGTCTTAAAGATAAAGCAATTTTGTTATTTCTTTGCCTACATTTCTAACCTCTCAATGACCCTTTGTATCATTTCTTGTTTCTTGCAATATCTGTCATCCAGTTTAGTACACAATAATATTGTTAACATGCTGGCTGCTGCTTCATCTTGAGATCATTAATTACAGCATTAAAGCCTGGAGCTACTATTTAAGAGTACCACTGCCCTCCACAGGAGAGAATGACAGACTGGATTGTGTCCAAAACACCGTCTCTGTAGAGCCACACCTTACAGAGAGTCTTCATTTCATCTGGAAGAAACCATCAATCATTGGTGGTCTAAAAGGACAGAAACGTGACAGTGACATGTTCCATATATTGGTGAGGTCACCTAGGGAATGCAGATTCTCAGCAGCCCTGCCCATTTATTCTCATTAGCAAGTGTCCACTGGCTGTTGTTTCCCTTTCTGCTTCTGGGTAAAACACAACACATGAATGCTCCCTCCTTAACTCTGCCACTTGATCAACAGTAGAAAAGTAAATCCTTTACCCTTCATCTTGTGAAAGCATCATCCAAATACTTTATATGTGTTTCCTCCTTCTCTGTTAATCCATGTCTCCCACAGCAAATATTCCTTCTTTCTGTGAAAGCCTTCCACTTTGGAACCTCCTCACTTGCAGACTTTCCTTACTCTCTAGTCAAAAGCACTTGAGTCTTAAAGCCAATGAAGTAATTTAGTGGATTATTTGCCCTGTAAATCTAAATCTAATCTAAATCTATCCTACACTGAGAGACTTACATCTTCTTCCTCTCAGATTTACCTTTACCAATGACTATGCAATGTCTCAGTCCCCTGTAAAACTTACTTTCACAGGATCAATAGCTGCTACTGACCCAGATCAAACAGAACAAGAAAGTCCTCAAAGCTTTCCTAGTGCCACTTAGTCTACTGAACTGCATCCTTACTTTGCTGGTATATGGTCTCGATTCACCACTACTCCCAGTCAATTATACCTAAGTATGGTAAATGCTGAAAAAATGAATTTGAAAATAGCAAGTAGTTTGCACAAGGTAACATTTATTTGGGTACCTGAATGTTTTTCTCTTTATCTAGAAACGACTGATTAACTGCATTACAAAAGATCAGTTCCCAACACAGAGTATTAGGACTGGCCACATCACTCTCATCAACATTAACAGATGTGCTCATCTATAAACTCAGTCCTTTACCTTTACATGTGGCGAAGTATTCTGAGATAAGACAATCACAGAGGGAAAGTGAGTAATATTCACTCCTTCACTTCTGGTTTTGCCTGGAGTGATTCCAACATCAGCAGTGAGTTGTCTCTTTTTTTGTTTCCCTATAAATAAACACGAGAGTGGCCAGTTTTACTTCTCATTATTTATAAATAACAATGTGAAGTGTTATCTCAAAAGGGAATTTTGGTAGTGAAGTTACATATCCTTTACAAGAAGGATTTATAACAGGAACATATATAGAAAGAAACTATACCCTTGGTATTGTAATTACGCTTTTAAAACACCCGATAATTCAGTGTTATTTGTTTTTCCTTTCTTTGATGAACTGATAAATGTCACTTGAATATTTGCATGAGCACTCAGTAGAGAAGCTAGTTTTCTTCAAAAGAAAATAGCACACACACTTATTTCTCCTCTGCTGTACATAAATTCTAAATAGTACCTTGGAAGAATTATGAAATAAAAATGGATGTTTTTAAAGGCATTTGTGCAGTCTGGGGAATAAATGATAGAATTTTCTTATATTTCTCATATATGCAGATAACAGATACATTTAATGCAAGAAGGAAATAGAATTTTAATAGAATTTTTAACTAAAGATCTTGAAACAAAACTAGACATACATTTTAATTGAATTTCTAGCTCAAATTACAGCAAACCATTATAAATCATTAGGAATCAGTTTTAAAACTGCTTTCACTTTTACCCGTATTACAAACACAGAGGTAAGCTTTTACAGCTACAGATAAGTGTTAATAAATTACCCGAATTTCAAAATTAATGGCTGCCCGGCTGCTTTGGGGAGATATCATTGTGTTTCATGAATATTTTGATTTTGTGATTAGATCAAAATGCACTGAATTCCTAAACAGTCATAACTAAGGTCTGCTGATCATAAACTGTTCTTTTTTTAATAAATTATATTCCTCACAAATCTGCTGATATGGAATAATTAGAAATTGGTTGCCTGCATTTACTGTAATATTTGCATGACTTTAGATCTCCACCTACTGATCTAGTGGCTGGCAGGAAATGTACATTTTGTACATTTCTAAATATACCTTGCCTGCAGAGATAATGGTTTATATTGTGATGTTAAGAAGGTTTTTATTTGCAAAAAACAAAGAGGTGTCACTTGCCAGTTCTGGAAGACATTGATTAGGCTGTTTGTGTCATTCCTATTCAGAACTTATTATTTACAGCTTTCCTGTTTCCTTTCCTTTGTAGGAGATAATGATCTTTCTCCTGTAAACTGCTTAAAGTGTGCCTATTTTCTCTTTTTTTTTTAGAGAGTCTTGAAATACATTTTATAGAAGGCAAGCATATTGAAATGGAATGTAAACTGTAAAATACAGCATATTAATCGAAAATGATATCTTTCTGTATAATCTTTAAATTAAGTGGCATACAAATATTTATAGTTAGGGAAAATGAAAATTGCAAATCCATTTTTCATTGTGGAAGGCACATGCATCTGAATGTGATCCTGTAAGACATATACATCCCACAATTAAATACACTTATATTTTGGGAACTATTCATTTTAACAGTGTTGTACATGGGCATATCTGTTTTTTGCTACAGATCTTTATTGAGGGAAGGGAGTGCTCATTGCTGTCTAGCATTCAGGTCTCAGAATGGCCTAAGCACACAGTGTCCCCATGGATGCTTTATAACCATGTGCTTCAGGACACATTTCAAATTTAGAAAGGTAGCTTCATTTTTTTTGCCATATACTGTAGAGATATAACATAATTGTGAATGTTTACTGAATTAACATGAACAAATCTTAAAATCAATGCATCAAAGGGACAAGCTGCAGTCTACTATATAATATATTTAGATGACAGGACAAATGTATTTGGAATAGGCACATGCTAAAATAATCCTCCATTTCAAGATTACCATTGCCATGGCTTTGTAATGTGAATGATAGATCAAGAAAAACAGATTGATGACAGGCAAAATACTCAGCCAGTTCACGAGACCTATAATTTATTTTAATGATTTCTGATGAAAATTCTATTTCATTTTGAAAAAAAAAATGATCCCACTCTCTATTCCATCCCCATTGCTACTGTAGTTGTTTTTGCAGCTCAATGAACAGATCTTATTCCCACACTGGACAACTAGTCCTGCAAACTAAAAGATACGTAAAGCGACCAAGGACAAAGCTGTTAATTGCTCACAATCTTGCTCTTTACCATTTCAGTCCAGCCTGTGTGGTGTTTATTTTATGGGTATTTATCCCATTCTCCCTAGTAGTGTGACCTACTTGCATTTAAACTTAATATTGAATTTCATTACCAAGGTATCCTATATCAATTTCAACTCTCTCCCCAAAAAAAACTTTTTTCTTTTTCAAGATGAATTAAATAAGTGTAGAACAAGTCCCGTGCCTCCACTTGTGGCATCATGTATTGATTGATTGATTGATTGCTTGATTGATGCTTCATCATTAGCCCTTAAACCCAGAAATATAAATCTCTGTAGAAAGTGCTCCTGCAATTGTGAAAAACCTGATAATTTCCCCAAACACAGGTTAACAAATATAGTGACAGAAAAGGGACTCATATGCTATTCCCTTTCCATGGGTTGTACTGGATACCAGATTCCTGGTTTCCTCATTGGAAACCTGGCACTTTGGTTGAAGTCCATGGTGCAGAGCCTGGTGGTGTGTTGGCCCTTCTTCAACACATTGTTTTTAGCCCATGAGTAATTTCTGGTCAGAAGCAAACCCAAATGGGAGGGTAGGTCATGTGGAGGGCCTTCTCTGTCCCCTCTGCCTGGGCAAGGGGGAATGTGACCCACAGGAAGCAGAAAAGAACAGGCTCTCCTAGCACCAAACAAGGTATTTTAGGTGCCTAAACTGGACATCTTTCGTTCCAACAAAGGTTTCTTTGGCAAATTTTCAGACAGGAAATCAACTTAGGCAGCCTAAAGTTTGTTCTAGAAGAGTTGTTGTCCTCATTAGCTATATTGGAAGCTGAGAAATGCAATTTGGCGTGCAAATTAGGCATCTAAAGTTGGCCAAGGAACATACAAGTAAAAAGGTACTAGCATTTTTATACTAAGTATAAAAATAACAAATAACTGTAGAAAGACAGCACAAAATGCAAGACATTAATAATTGAATGGAGGTAGGGTGATGTTTCTTTGTTTCATTTTGGCTTTACCTAAATTTTATATAAGAATCTGCAAAATAATCTGGAAAGCAAGACTGAAGTTGGAACAAATAAATAACCAGAATGCCTGACATTTGAGGAATATTTGTTGCTCTGTGGAACAGAGACCCATAGAAAGAAAATTTCATGGCCTAGAGAGAGAAAAAAAATGTTTTACTTTGAAAGCTATGTTTGACCAAGATATACTTAAAAAGTACTATGTAGGACATGAGAGCTGCTATGGTTACAGCAGTGAAGATTGTTTTATTTGAACCTAAAGATTTCTGTGAGAATCCTAATTCTACCCTTAGCGGATATAGCTAACTCCCATTGATGTTAGTTCTTCATGGGACAAAGTTTGGGCTGGAGGATTGTTAACTGCTATAATTCTTATGAAAAGAGAATATACATTTCTTCCTGCAAAGAAATAACAAGGGATAATCTGAAGTGCTCTAAGCCACCATCAGGAGGAAGAATTATTATCTTTTCTTTTCACAAGGAAAAAAGAACCTACATTTAAGCTAATATTGACAGATCTCTGCAGACCAGAAGAGAAACAATCCCACAGCCTAAGCAAAGCAAAGAGATCAGTCTCTGACATCCATTCAGAGACCAGCTGCTGGTGAAAGAGAACAGAGGAGCCAGGAGCAGGAAGAACAGATGTCTCTGATGAGATGTGTGCAGGGCATATTCCTGGGTCCCTGTAAGTAGGCCCAGCTATTTAGCAGATTTTGTAAAGTACCTTTTGTGTGCAGAATAAATAGACTAAACTATGATCCTGAAGATTTCGGGATCATACATGGCATAAGGAACTTGGGGAGCATCAGTGTTCTGCTGCTGAATTATTTGTACCTGCACATGTTTGCCTTAGCGATAGTGACTTCAAAGCGCTGTGGTGACAGTCATTCTGCATAATGCCAAACAGCCAAGCCCGTTTTAACAAGGGGGCAGGATTACATTTTCAACAGTTCTGGTACTATTTGCTTTGTGAAAATGCTTAATTGTATGTTAAATTGACTTTAGACATGATCTATTAAAGCTTGGTTTTTCAAGGGTACCTCAGAGAGTTAGCACCCACCTCCCCATGACACGCCATGTGATTTGGGCAGGGAACTCCCTCAGGCTCATGTGAATATCCCAGCCTCACTGCACATTTCTGAGCAGATTTGGTGAGCATTGTCCTGACTCATGTGGGCTGATTAGTCAATATTTATATTGTGTTCTGCTGGCTGGAAAGTAGGAGAGAAGTGCTAACTGCTGTTGTTTTTATTACTGATTTACAACATGAGGAAGTTGTGGAAAACTCTCCTGGAGCCCTATGAGTCACAATCATGTTCACACAGTTTGTGTTAAAATATCCAGCCTCAGGAATAGGCTTGGCAATTTTTGAACATTGTGTATTTACATGTGTTCATGGCTCCTGTCCCTGTGTTACAGAAACTGCACATGTATGACTTAAACAGGCAGCATCATACCCTTAACTCAGGGAAAAAAAGACCCAATATGTTTGCTTGGGTTGCAGCAAAATGCAGTGTAATGGACAGAGAGACAAAATCTCTAGTGTTTCCTATCAGTACCTAAACTGCAGGACTAGTTCAGTATATAGTAAAAATCAAAGTTAGTCTGTGTCATGCAGACTTTGGAGAGGTGGGATTTTGCTTATAACTTTCCTAAATCCATCCTTAAGAAGATGACTGGTCCTCTTTTTGTCTTCCATTCCTACCTGATCATCCAGAATCTTCTTTCCTCCATCACTGGTGTGCTCTGGTGTACTCTTCACAGCACATCTCCCCGGATGTAGATGTGATCATGAAAAATGATGTGGCCAAGAGACTGGAAAGATTGCTTTCCACTTCTGGGTCTATTTGGTAAGAACCACAAGGGAAGGTGCAGTCAGGATTATAAGAATAGGAAGTGCTTGTTAGGAGATCTGAAATTACTGAGCATGTTGCTACTGCAGTTCCCTGAACATAAAGACAAAAGAGACCAATTGCTAAAGGTAAACTGTAGGACGGGTAACATTTGGCATGTCAGAAGTCCCTCTTTATTTGCCTGTATTCCATCAGACCAGAGGATGGCAATGTTCAGAAATGACCAGTGCATTTGGGACAGGCTGAAAAAAGCCAATCTCCACTTAATATCACTTATGTGGTACTAAGACTTTCCAGTTCTCACTGGAACCAGTTTAGTTCCTGATGAGTATGGGAACATTCCTGTCATTATCAAGTTGAAATAGTATGCCTTCTATTCAAATTCATCCTTGTGCCTGATTTTGGGCTTATTAGTGCACGTATTACTACTATGACACAGAAAAGCAAATTTATTCTGCAGTGTAAACCAACGTGAATTTAGAAAATGAAACCCTAGCCTCTACATATTTAGAGGTTTTGTAACCAATTAAGAGTGTTCCATGAAACACAATATTGCATCACATGTTTTTTTTTTTAGAACAGCCACTGACTATGGTTTCTTAGAAGATGGATCAGTTATAGTTCTGTTGAAATACGCAGCTGTGCAAAATGCTGGTTCCTAACCTGGATTCTGACTCACCAGAATGGCAACTGAACACGGCAAAAGCAAAGATTCAGTTGACTGAGGGGACCATTACCTATGAATATTTATTCATACTCGTATGTATGGTAAATTTCTTCAAACTGCAGTTGGAATTATGACTGACATATGAAAAAGAGCTTACGTATCTGAAACAGGATGAAGTTAGGTGGAAAAAAAATCAAGAGGGATATCTTTAAATATATTCAACTCTAGAGAACAAGTAAGCCCAAGAGTAAGCCCCAAGGCACAACAGTGTTCATCCTAGAGGCACCTGTGTTATGTATGATCTGAGATGTGTGCCCACACAACAAAGAAGGTGCTGTGAAAAACATACTTTGGAACTCAGATGCAATATAGGTGCTTTTGAAGATCATTCCTCCTGATGTCAGGGGTAGTTCCCAGCTCCTGTGCTACTGTATAGTGTTGAGCAGGTGTCCCTTAAGATCCAATGGATATTGCTGAGGTAAGGGCATTCCTACTTATTGTTTCTCTTGCTGCTGTCCTCCCTTTGGAGCTTTTCTGCCTGCAATATGAAAGTGGGAGATCACTGTCCCTGACAGGACTCCTTCTCCCTTTGATTTACCGCTTAGCCTGTTTGGGGGCAAGCACTATAGACTAAAATTTTCAAAATTAGGCAGGTCAACCAGACACTTCAACCCATGTAAGTCACTTCAAAGAGTGAACAGATTCTACATCATGTAAGAGCTACAGCTTTCACAAGATTGATTTGGAGGTATCTGTGCTCAGGAGCTCTAAAATCTAGGCCATTTTTATTTAGACTCCTAAAGCCAAAATCAAACACTTAGCTTTAGGCAACTTCATCCTGAACCTTGGTCCTAATCTCTTTTTTAATACTCTGCTAAGTAGAAAGATGCAAATAGTTACTGTGTACATAAAGCAGTGTTGTTTCAAAGATTAGTTAGGGCTAATGTTATGCAACGTTATGTGTTAGGGTAAACGTTATGCAACACATTAAAGCATTTCCATTTTTATTCTGTGAAGACAATGCAAATAAAAGACAATCACTTTTATCTAACTTTTTCTGTAACTCACTTTACAGTATTATTCAAGTTGTACATTAAACTTACATTTTCCACATGGGTTGATTCTCACTCTCTAGAGTGAGAATGAAATTGTTGTGGGATGGTTGCTTTGGATTGTGGTAATTTTGTTTTAAATTTACAAGCTTCTTTGGGTTCCTTTAGATAATTCAATGAAGAAGTTGTTTTCCACTAAGGAGGAAATTTAGTGAAGTTGATGTGGGGAAGATCAAGAAAACCTTTACTTGTACTGAGAAACATTGCCATGAATTGCCATACTTCATGAATGGATGAGAGGAAGGCCAAATGTAAGTATTTTATTTGTAGCTGTAGCAAGACAAATTATGGATAAATCTTTATTACACTGAACTAGTGGGAATTTAAAGACTTTTCACATCTCCAAGGAGTTTAGAATCAGAGATATGATTAAAGTTTTTCAAAAAAGTTGGATTATGAAGCTTACTATAAAAATGCTGGAATTTTGCCATTAATAAAATGAGTAGATTTCAGTGGTAAGAGCGCGAAACTATTTAGGATCTTGGAAGAATCTATCTACCAGTAATAATTCATTCTTAAATTTCTCCAAGAAGCTAAAGGAATTCACTAGGCAGGCTCACACATAAATTCTGTCTGAATTTAATGAATTTATTTCAAGAATAACTGCACATCCACAACTGTGGTGATCCATATGGAAGTACTTTTAGGAGTCATTACTTGCCAGCAAGGAGCACACAATCAAATTCATGGTCTTCTTGTAACAGTGATTGTCTCTGATCCTGCAAACCATCACCAAATTGGAAACCAGCTCAAAATTGGAAATTCCCTGTAAATCATGGCTATCCTAATCCAAAAGCTCACCCTAATGCTCATGTGAAGTAAACAAGGGTGATGCAGCTTTCTCCCTAGTCATTGTTATTCATGCACATTAATTAGCCATTTCAAAACCAGACTTATTTAAAGAAAGTAGAGAAAATTATAGATTTCACAGAACCATTCAAAGAAACTTAGTCCAACAGAGGGTCAAGCATTAACTTTTGCTCAAGCTGTTTTCCAGTTAATTTGTGAACTAAAAACTGTATTACATACAGAGCTCTCCATTTGTCCTAAAGGCTGAAAAACCTTCAGCATCTCCAGGCTATAATCATAACCTTTCAGTGTTCTGTGGAATGACTGCTGGATGGTGTGAGGTCTTGGTAGAGCTGGACATCTCTGACAGTTGGAAACACCTCTTTCACTTAAAAGTTTCTCAAGGTCATATGTTTTAGTCCATGAATTCAGAAGAATAATTTAAAAAAAAAAGGAAGATGTATCACTTCATTAATTGTAATAGAAAAATTTGTCATAAGGGGTATTTGTGTTTGAAAGTTTTAACAACTTCACATATCCAAACTAAGAAACTATGGTGTACATTTCAGTTTCTCAACAGGACAATCACTTTCAAAGCATGCAATATCCAAGTAGAAAAGAGTATACTTACACTTTTCCAGGTATTAAGAAATTCATCTCATGACTGAGAGCACAGGTCTCTTCAAATGTATATACCAACAAAATTATTTTCAAAGTGCTTCCTGTTGTAATGAAAATACTATAGAACAATATTTATTGACTGAAGATAAACACTGAAATGAATTACATATTGAAGTACTGTAAATCAAAGAAGCTATTCAAATCTGCTGGCTAATTCATGCATAAGGCAGGTATGTGGAAGCTCATATTCTTTACAAATAGGCAGAATTGTAACAAATAATACCCACACTGTTTATTTTCTTCTCACTGGAGCATCCTGCAAGATCCCTAATTTTAGGCAAAGTCACATGAGATAGTAATTAGTACTTTTTGTATTGCACCATGAGAGAAATCAATCCTTGTGGAAATTTTCCATACTGAGACAATGCCAGTCATAGCAATTTTGCTAAAAAAAAGTTGTACAATTTCTGCCTGGAAGATTGAAGGACCACAATTACAGCCTGAAAGACATATCTGCTCAAACAATCCTTCAAGCACCTGAAGAGGAGGAACACTGAGTGATTTCAGCAGAGCTACACCAGCAGCCTCCTGCCTCTGTTAGCAATCTTTTGGCTTTTGGGGCTGCACATGAAAGTTCACACCAGGGTATCACTTTTGGAACAGAAAATAACTCTGACCCTGCTCCCTATTGTTATCAGAATTCACAGAATTCACAGACTGACTAGGTTGGAAGAGACCTTCAAGATCACTGAGTCCAACCCATGCCCCAACACCTCAACTAAACCGTGGCACCCAATGCCATATCCAGTCTTTTTTTTAAACACATCCAGGGATGGTGACTCCACCACCTCCCCAGGCAGAAAATAAAGAGTACTTTATCCCTCTTTCCATAAGAAACTTTTTCCTAATATCCAACCCATATTTCCCTTGGCACAGCTTGAGACTGTGTCCTCTGGTTCTGTCAGTTGCTGCCTGGAGAAAGAGACCAACCCCCACCCCAACCCCCAAATGACCACAGCCACCTTTCAGGGAGTTGTAGAGAGTGATAAGGTCACCTCTGAGTCTTCTTTTCTCCAAGCTAAACACCCCCAGCTCCCTCAGCTGTTCCTCACAGGGTTTGTGTTCCAAGCCCCTCACCAGCCTTGTTGTCCTCCTCTGGATGCGCTCAAGCGTCTCAACGTCCTTCCCAAACTGAGGGGCCAGAACTGGACACAGCACTCAAGGTATGGCCTCACCACTGCCAAGTACAGAGGAAGGATGAAAGGATGACCTCCCTGCTCCTGCTGGTCACACTGTTCCTGATACAGGCCAGGATGCTGTTGGCCTTCTTGGCCTCCAGGGCACACCGCTGGCTCATGTTCAGCCAGCTGTTGACCAGTTCTCCAGGTCCCTTTCTGCCTGGGCACACTCCAACCACACCATCCCCAGCCTGTAACACTGCAGGGAGATATTATGGCCAAAATGCAGGACTTGGCACTTGGATTTATTATACTTCATCCTATTGGACTCTGCCCATCAATCCAACCATTCCAGGTCTCTCTGCAGAGCCCTCCTACCTTCCAACAGATGGACACAAGCTCCCAGCTTAGTGTCATAGTGGGTGTCATAAGGGGTATTTGTGTTTGAAAGTTTTAACAACTTCACATATCCAAACTAAGAAACTATGGTGTACATTTCAGTTTCTCAACAGGACAGCTTAGTGTCATCTGCAAATTTACTAAAGAAAGAATTGATGCCCTCATCCATGTCATCAATAAAAATATTGAACAGAACTGGCCTCAGCACAAACCCCTGAGGAATACCACTCCTTGCCTCAATAAACAGCTGCTTATTTTTTCTGAAAAGAAACTGCATATCATCCCAAAATTTCTCTATTATAGAGAAATCTCCAATGACTATTATGGTAGTACCACACCTATTACAGCAACATTATTCTCCTGCACTTATAGCTTCCCAGTTGGTGAACACTTAGCGACGAGATATTTATATTAAAAGCCTTGTAAAGTGAAGAGAATGAATTTTGAATAGGCCAGAGTTTCTCAAGATGGGACCTTTTCTGAGAATTTAAAATCATCCCTCTGTCTTAATAAAGTGTGTCTCCGCACCATAGAAAAAAAATTGGAAGAGTGAACAGTCTTCAGAGCATGGCATATTTAATTTATCAAATTACTAACTTAATTTTTTACAAAATCTGATGATGCCAAAACTATCCAGTAGCTGTTTGCATTTGAAGTCATGCATCAAAAGGAAATGATAATGTTGAGATGCTGATAAGTACAAGCAGAGCATGGAGCTGACTGGGGAAACCACTGGACAGATTGTAATGCAGTATGTCATATCCCAGGCAGGTACCACTACACTGACCTCAAAAGAAGCCACAAAGTTATGAAGCAAAAACTATTTTGAAGGACTTTATGGCCCAGTCATTCTCTGTCTGAACACTGGCTTCTAGGTCTCTGCAAAGAGAATTTCAATGTGAATTAACACCTGTCAAATGATCAGACTTAAAAAATTCTTCTCTCTAAAGCTTTTCAGAAGTATGTATTTTAAAATACATA
Organism: Geospiza fortis; assembly: GCF_000277835.1. Taxonomy (NCBI): domain Eukaryota; kingdom Metazoa; phylum Chordata; class Aves; order Passeriformes; family Thraupidae; genus Geospiza; species Geospiza fortis. Next base: position 3,225,085 of record NW_005054353.1, on the reverse strand, counting down.
TCTCAAGGGCAGCAGAAAAACATTTTAATGAATGCTAACATGTTTGTAAACACAATGAAAATGGTATTTCCTACTGAGCAGTATAGGATCATTTAAATAAAATATCTGCCTTTGGACATCAGACCCTGCTGGTGATCCCAATAGGATTTGTGCTTCACTTTTCTATTGGAAAATGCATCATATATGGACATGTTTTATGAGGACTGATAAAAAGAGAAATCTCTGACACATGCCATCTGTACAGATTTCTCCTTTTTAAATCTGTATATCTTAATAAACTTCCAAAATTCATCCCTGAAACTGTGTTGACTTGTTCCAAATGCCTCATGCTAAGAGGTGAATATCAGCATAAGAATTCATTATTTTAATAGAAATAAAGTCTGTCAGAGGTAGGAGAGCAGAATGCAAATGTCAACATTGCTGGAGGTACCAGCAAACTGATAAAGGCCATTTATTTATATGACTATATTTCCAGTAGAACAGTGTCACTTGAATATCTTCAGTCACATTATGTTTATCCTAGTTTCTTTATAAAGCGACTTCCACCTAACACCACAACTTGATGTCCTTACTCAGTAAATACTGAGTTTTCACACGATAAAATTTTTTAGGGGCTAAATCCTGAAAAACCAATTAAAACAGTGACTAGAGAGGTTTTCACAGTGCTGCACCCTTCTGCAAGGTTTGAAGACCTTTCACTCTAAATAAGTGAGAGCTACAAGTAAGAGAGCATGAACATGTGAAAGTGACCAGAGAACCTTGCAAGGCTCAGACTCCTTGTTTTGGTGGGAACCAAAGCCTGAGGACCCTGACGGGTGACCAAGACCCACAGATGCTCACTGCCATCTGTGTTTTCACCCACCTGCTCTTAAAGACCTGCTTGTTCTTGTGCAGTCAGTGGCTGTTAGGCTGAAGAACACCTCTCTGTGACCCCATATAGGTAGTAATCATGACTTCCCTAAATACTGCAGACACAGCAAAAGGAAGATTTTTCTCCTTTGAGTTTCTTTTCCTAACATCCTACTGCTAGTCCTTCTACAGCATTTCCAATTTGGATAAATATTTTTTAGAGAGCAAAGTCAGATTTTTGCACAGAGAAACAAAGGAGACCTTATTAGCACAGTGTGTGATAGCCCTAATACATTTTTTTTTTCATAAGTTCTCTTCTGTACTTGTCTCCTTCATCACTGCAGATTCCCAGCAGCCTTCAGCCATCCTGTGGTGATCTGGTACACCAGGCCCTCCTCCACTACAGGCTTTTGCAGACAATGACCTCTCAGGATGAGTTTCTGAACATATTTTTTTCCTAATGAAGACCAAGCCAAAACTAACACATCACTTCCGAAATGGTCCTGTGGGATGTGAGTGGTATGTAGCTATCAAGTAGCTGTGCTTCAAACCACTGTAAATTCATGTACTATAAACTGCCCAATCTATTCAGCTATGTATTTTATCTTTCTTAAAGAAAACATATGCAGAACTGATTTTTTTCTTTAATTTCAAAATATTGTTTTTATTTCCTATTGAGAATAGCAGGAAGATTTATATATATCTACTCACAGCAACCATATCTACCAGTATTTCTATAGCTCATTACTGAATCTAATGAAGGACTATTCACATTCACATCAGTGATATATATTCAGTAGCATAATTTATGACATTTGCAACACTGGATGGATACTGACTAGGAAATTCTAGCTATGTGTGATACAGCACTGAAAAAAATCTGAAGGAACACATTTTTAAACGCAAGGTCTGAGTGCTGATTGACATGCTTTGTACGATAGTAAAATCTGGCAGGTGCATTAACTTGCATTCCTCTGATCTGTACACATCCACACTTGTCTTCTTAGGGTACTTGGTAATAAGCTTCTTTAAAGATCCCTGAGTAAGCACTGAAGATAATATCTGGAGTATGTAGCACTCAGTCCTTTTAGAATGGCTTTTTCCTGCTCCTTTCGTTTTCTTAAGAAAATGTCAGTTTAATCATATCTTAATGCTTTGATAATGCGTTTCTTTACATAGCTGTAGAACACTCACTTCAGTGTTTTAAAAGAATTAATGTAGATGTAAAAATGCCAGTTAAATGAGATTTCTTTCAACGGGCTAACAAAACTGAAGTGCAAGGCTTCAAAACTTGCAAGACACACAGCGACTCAAACGTGCCACAGCAGAAGCCACTCTGTGTTTATCATTGCTGAAGAAATTTTGTCCCCATTTGGCAACTTCAGAGAATCTAAATACAAGTTCACCTGCTATCAAATGCTATATTCAACTTTTTCAGAAAAGTTTATTTCTGATTTCTACCTAGCAGTCCACAAACTTCATGAACCCAGGAACCCCTATGGCAGCCCTTCAATAATAAATATTTGTTTGTTTCCAGAGCTAGCCAAACTCATTATACTCACCAAACTCATTAACCCTGCTACTGCTGAACAAGGCGAAGAATTGCACCATGTTGCCACTAGCTTGCTCCATACCAACAAATATGTTACAAACCAGTATTCTTTTAGAGGACTACACACTGAATTCCCTGCGCAGGTTATCATGAAAGAGCAGCACACCATAGATGGGGTTGAGGGAAGAGCCTTCAGAGGCAGGCATACATTCCTCAGCTGAGTTCTGCTTGGTTCACAGCCTCCAAAAATATATGTCAAACTGCTTGTGTCGCTAAGCAAAAGTAGCCATGACTTTACCTTTCAATTAATTTCTTCTTACAACTTATTCTCAAATTCAAAACTTTCTTGTTCACTTAAATAAAATTCACTTATTTACAAAATAAAATTAAATGTGTTGCAATGGCATAGTTAGAACTGGCCCAGGGAGTATTTGTGTTTGGCATTTAACTTAAGAGAATCTGCATACTTAGGAGAGTCTGCAGAATTCCTTCTTCACAATTACATTTGACTATCAAGAGACATCTACTTTTTATTATTGATTTCTAGACTCAGCTCCTCAAATAGGTATAATGGAATGGTTTTGTGATTCTTGTACGTTAGTTGCTAAGATTAAAAGAAGCTTTTTCCTCCAAGAAGAGCACAATTTATGATGTACTGCAATACACATTGCATGAGATAAATTGACAAGTTGCATGTCTTCAGCTGTAATCACTTTCTATAAGTAGAAAATGCTTCTTGTTCCCTGTGTGTTTTGCAAAAATTAAATATCTACTCTGAAATCCAAATGCAATTTGGCAGAATACAACATCAAGTAAGACGATCCTACCTTCAGGTATTTTGTTTGAAATGTCAGCCAACACTCTTTAGTGTTTCAATAGGCATAGAATAAAACCAAGGAAATTCTTCATCCACAACCATGTGACTTTAATGAAATTAATTTAATGGATGAATGAATACATAGGTCTGGAATATTTATGGTCTGATACTATTTTAAAAATACTTTTACTACAAATTGGTTTCATATGAATAAAGGTTTGGAGGATATGTCCTTTTAATGCCCTATGTCAGAACAAGTATGACCAAGGCCAAAATTGTAACAGAAATAATGAAGCACAATGATTCAGAAAGTTCATCTTTCATTTATGCCCTTATCTAAATCATGTGTAGGTTAATCAATTTTTTGCCAATGATACAGTAGTCTTTGGATGAAGCCCTCACAAAGGCACAAAATATACAAAATCACATAGTCGTATAACAAGTGAAAATGTGAGAGAACCAAGACTTTCTTACCTTACAAACCTTTATCCAGGAGATTTTGAAAAATTAATGTATTATTAAAAATGTTTAGTATCATTGTTCCAGATTATTATTTGAGCAAATTGTATTTTTTTGTTTTGCCCCAAGAGGATATTTCACTCCTGAACTGATGAAATCTTCAGCCATTTTATTTTGAGATATGTTGCCTTGATTCCAGCCCTATTGTTTGACATTGTTTTTTGGGCTGTTTCTTGTAACTGTACAGACAAGTCTGTTCTTGCTGCCCCCCATCATCAGGATGGATCCATTTTTTCTTTGCTTGGTTTATACCAGGGATAGGCAGGGACAGCTAACATCAAGAAGAGCCACTAAAGCCATTACTTCTTCATGAGCACTAGCTGGGTCACAGCAGACTATTTTGAGGATTAATAATTGGACTTCCTAAGTAAAATGTGAAAATGCACAAATCCTTTTAAAACTGAGAACTGGTAACAATTTCAGAATTCAGAATAGAAATTGCATTAACGGGACTTTTGTCTTTGAACTCCAATATAGATATTCCAACAGCAAATTCTCTGCCTGGAGTAGACATGCTTTATTGGCATACCCAGAAATACAACTTCACTTAGATGAGAAAGAACAAAGCTCAGAAGTGTAATGTAGAATAGCAGACCAAAGGAAATAGAAAGAACTGCTACTGTTGAAACAAAGAAAGCACAGAATTTGACACAAAGTCCTTCTAATAAGTAACTTACAGTTCTTAAAGCTGGTACCTAGCTGTTCTCCTCATCCTTCTCATGCCTTTAAAACTGTGTGAGATAGAGCCTGTGATTTTGTTATAAAGAGCTGTGAGTAAAAAACATGAGCCAAAGATACTTAGGACTCTTGTTTTGTACTGCAACTAAATATTATGGCTAGTTCTCATCAAAACGACAGGATGCATTAGGACTGCAGACTTTAAAAGTGGGTCTCAACAAGTCTATGGGACATAAGATGCTTAGAATTAGACTTTAAAAATTAATTATTAATTTAGTTTCCCAAATGATTATCTGGGGCTATACTTGATAGGTATATCTTGAAGTAGGCTCACTATGTTCAAATAAAATGAACTCAAACTGCCTAATAGAAGTTCTTTCTTCTGCTGTTGAAAGAAGGTGTCACAGTTTTGACAAAAAGAGAAATTGCTTTTTTATCAAGTCTAATGAACGCAAAGTCTAGTTTTCCAAACTTTATTTGTGCCTTCCTTTCAATCTCTTTTTGTCCTCCAATGAGCCATAAATCATCAATAATTGTGAAGTAGCAAACAATGCATCAGCTAAAGGATGTGACCTCTTTATCGTTATGCACCTCTAACACCCATTTTCTTCTATTGCATGTTGCATTGGCCTTACAATGAACAGGAAATGTGCAGGGCATGGACCACAGCATTTGGATTGTGTGTTCTCCCAATGAAAGTCCAGTCCTGACTGGACTTAATATTGCGAATGCCAATCTTAAAACTGAACAATTATGGATGTTAGTCTATCTGATTAGCCAAGATTACGTCCAACTGTTTAAGCTTGTACTATTTCATGCTGCATACAGCTGTCATTATATTTGAATTCTGGGTGTGGATTTGTCACTGTAAAAGTATCATAAAGGAATAAATATACTAGATAATTCAATTAACTCAGTTTTCACCTGTTTCAATTGGAGGTCCTGGATCCTCTAAGGAAAATTTCTTAAAGACTCCACAGAGGGGAAACATGTTCCCCATGGTGAAATTTGGGGAAAAACACCTCCTACTGGTAATTTTTTATTAAGAAAAGGCAGACTGCCAGAAGCTTTCAAGCATGCATTTATTTGGTCCTTACTCAATAAATCCTCTTCTGACACTAATTTTCTTGTGAAGAAATTATTGTCTGATTGCTAAACCTCCCACTTCTGGGTGAGATTATTGAAGAGATGATAAATAGCAAGTACTGTCTAACATCATTCCCTCTTAATTTTTAGACATCAATCAGTCAGGTTTCAGATTTCTACATGGCATCTGAAGGGCATCAGTTTCAGCGACTGAAACGCTCCCTATGTCACTAGGACAATGTTCAGTGTCCTCACTAATAAGTCCAGGTCTCAGTGACCTTCTATCTTCAATTCCAGAGACTGCCATGTGCTGTTTATTTGACTGCAGAACCTAACGAATGCTAAAAAAATTAGTTTATCCTTTCTTATGCTGGCGAGGATCCAGAGGATGGGTTCTGATCATTCACTTTTCTTCTTTAGGGGCTTTTCTGGGGCTGCCTCTGAAGTACAGCCCTGACAGCCTTAATCCTCTTTTTTTCTGTGCTGAGGGGAAGACAAACTAGGAAGCAGGAAAGTCATTTAAACAAAACTGGGCAAATTTACAAACGTAGAGCTGATGATATTCCACTTGGCCTCCTTTTTTTCCAGATCCTGGCCCTGAGTTAAATACTGTCAGGTAAAGGTCTTGCATGGAGGCAATGCTGGTGAAGGAAAGCCTAGTAGCAAACAAATAAAACATACAAGCTCTCCACCGAGGAATAGTATCTTTCTTTACATTTATAAGGGGATATGCGTAGATACGTGGTCATGCCAAATTAAACCTGGGTCTGTTTTCCCAAATGAAAAGGATCCAGGTACATGTTTCTGTTCTGCAGTTAGAACAGAGCAGATGTCACCACTCTCAGCATATTTCTCTTTTGCCAGGGTTACATCAGAACATGTATCACATACGACCTGCTGTGAAATGTTTGTGACAGTCACATACAAAACTCAGTGGTCAAAGCCCACATAATTGGGAGAAAGTTCCTTTCTCTCTCTCTTTCAAACCCACCCATCTACTGCAGTGCTGAGTGGAGCCAACCAAAGAAAGTGGGGCTTGGACAGTTCAGAGGGGTTGTTCTCTTATTGTCCTATGTGCAATTCAGGATGCAAAGTAGTAAATACAGGAGCAAAGGGTAGTGTCCACATGGTGGTGGTGGTGTCTAATTCATTCTGGTTTTGAGGCTTCCTCCCTCCCTGCCTGGGAGAAAGCAGAACTATCTGTGCCTGCTCCTGGGAAATGGTTGCTTTTTACTCAGATGTAGTAGCATTAGATGTCTTGGATTGAGGGATGCAGCCCCTCCCAAGTAAACCCAAAACAGCGACAAGGTAAAATAAGGATTAATGTCAACCAATAAGATCAAAGTTAGAAGCCCTGGATTTAAAATCTTACTGAGAAAAACAGATTCTGAAACAAGCTCTTAAAAAACCCTTGCATCAAAAAAATAGATTGCTGCTGTTTCTGCAATGTATTTTATGGACATTAAGCATTTGAATAACATTGTGGAGACTGAATTTTCAAATAGCTTTCCACCTTCTCCCTTTCCCCACTGAGGGTGTCCTTTGTGATGAACATTCCCCACTTCTGGGTAATTACGTAATATGGTGGTCAGCCACTCACCAGTCTGTCTAAAGTTTCCCTCCTTTCAAATCTGGTACACATTAGGATTTTGGAACTCTAAACCCCACTGGAATCAATGAACACTGCAGCCTTCCCCTTCCAGCTTCACAAATTCAAATGGTTACAGGAGATAGTTTATATGCAATCTGAGGAAGATCTAATAATAAGTTTAAATGCAATTGTGAGCCAGTGCCATATATTCTTCAGAGTCTGCATAAGGCATTTCTTGCAGTACCTCGGTCTCTGCATTGCACTACCCTGAGAGATTTAAGGCATGTCATATAATAAGAAGGAACCAGGGGAATAACTGAATTTGCAAACAAATACGAAAGAGACTTCATATACAGTTACAAATATTGAAAAATTATAGATTATGGAAAACATAAACCAAATTTTTATTTATTTGAATCTTGGTTTCTCTATTGATATCTCTGTTTATATCATATCACAAAATGACCAGGAATTTACCATAAGAGAAATCTGATAACCCAAAGAGAGCAGCACAGAAAAGCAGACCAAATATCACATGGTCACACAACCTGCAAATTCATGTAAGGCATTTGTACCTATAATTCAACTTGAGCCAAATCTTAAAATTCATCTCCAGACAGAATAAAGTAAAAATACTCTCCTCAGATATTTTGACAAAAATGTTGCTTTGCAGAAATATTTTCCTAGCATTAAATTGTTCTAAAATCATTGGAAACATATTTCAGTAAGGATACTTAAAGGAGGCTAGCATAATTGGCTGGAAATATTAATATTATATTTTTTCCTGAATAATGAGGGGTTCTTGCAAATAAAAGGTGGCATATCAGATTTACAGAATTCGCATAGAAAACCAAATATAACCATAATTTCATTAAAAATATTGAGCATTGTAATGTATTATACTTTGCAATGCTCTCTGAAGGGAAGTGTATAGGAAGCTTCATCATTCAATCTCTTAAGGCTAGATTAAGCAAAACATGTTGGGAGGAAAAAATTGCAACTGGTAGATATGGAAGACTAAACATTTCTAGCAACAGATCTTTTCCATTTCCCATTTGGTTTTGGTTTATTAACATGAGGAATACAGAGATGCAGAATTATGCATCATCACAGCATAGTGTTACTTCCTACAGACAGAATTTATCTGATGAGATTTTAAAAATCCTGGTGCTACATCAGGGAAAGCTGAAGCTGTCAGAAACTGGGCTGAAACCTGAACACAGTTCCGTGTGTACACAGTTTCCAGTCTGCTTACTCAGATCCACGCAGTTGTTAGAAACTGAAAAAGGATTTGTCTGCTCAAAGTCCTTGATTACTGCAAGCAAATGCAGGGCCACAGCCCCATTTAGCTGCTTCTCTTAAAAATATTGTTGAGCTTTTGAACTGCTATTATTGCCATGTATTTTTTTGCCCTCTGCAGCAATTATCCAGTGAGCATTTCTGTTGTGGAGAATACATAATAAATACTTCCACAACCTGAAAAGCTATAGTTTCAAGCCAGTACTCAGTAATAGCCCTTTTACTCTAAATAAAATTTTGTATGTATTATTGTCAGATACAGCTTTCTTTTAACAACAAGCTACTGATGAACCGAATTATTTTATGAGAGACTTCATTACAGCATACTTTTTCTCTGTTGTCACAGATGTTGTTATTTGGTAAAAAAATCAATCCTAATGGTTAAACTGTAACTGGAATATGTATCTTTATTCACAAATCCAATATTTAATACTCTTTTGTACCCAGCAAATTATGCAATCACTTTTCCCTTCATTCCTCAACAGAATGGGTGATGTCCTCTGCCCTGCCTCATATAGCTCAGCATCAAGCTTTGAGACTTAATTAGCTAGAATCCATTAAGTGTTTTAAAATTCTCAAACAAAATATGTAGAGCTAATCTGAAATCACCCCTGTTTTTTGCTGGTCTCTTCAATTGCCCTAAATATATACAGAACATGTATTTGGGTCTTTTTCTATTATTTTCTGATTCTGGAAAGGTTTGTTCTTTCAGCTATTTTAATATCTCAGGTTTAGGATGGGAAGAATAAAAAGCCCCTGTGGATGTATAGTACATGTAGCAGCTGCTAAGATACCACAAAATAAAGGTAAAGTCAAAGAAACACATTTGCCTAAATAAAAGGGGCTGGCAGGGAAAGTCAGGAAAAACCCTTACCCATCTCTTCTTAGAAATAATAAGAAAGGTATCAAAAGATTTCAACATTTCAGGATTTCAAAATAACTGGAATTCCTAAGTCTTAAGAAAAAGGACTTTGCTAAGTGAAGTAAGTTCAGTCTTTGCAATGTAATTCAAATTGCACTTGTAATTCAGGTCCTGGAATTAACCCACTGAAGCAAAGCTTGAAAAGATTTAGATTTACTCAGGCTACCAACAATACAATAATATCTTACAATTTCACAACTCCCTGTCTATTGGTGATACTGCCAAATGGCGGTAATCTGTCAGTTTGAGGCTCAGACTTGCTAATTGTTAAAAAATGAACCTGGACATCATTCCTGAGTTTCTCTGGCTGAAAACTTGTAGAAATTCAAGCACTTTTTAATCAGGATAAGATAACAACTGAGCTCTTAACTGAGATACTTAAGGAATGATTTCTACTGTGGTGCTGCAGCCCCATTTTTTAAGATAGGAATGTTCAGGAGACAATTCTTGCATTGTCCAGCCATTGACTCTGATGAAAAAAGACCCTCTCAGACCATTGTTCTCCTTGAGGCAAAATTCACGTCACGTCAGCTATCAATAAATTTTCAGAGGATGAACTTGTTGGATATTGAGCACAGGGAGATTATTTTATATTGATATTAAAATATTTTATTAATTACATCACTTACTTATTTTTATTTATTAATAATATTATTGTTTATTGCTATTGGAAGGAAAGTGGGAACCTGGGGAGAGAACAGAAAGAAGGAGGGAGAGAGGGAGGAATGGAGGGAGGGATGGACGGGGTGGGTTGGGAGAAGGATTTGGTTGAGGATATCAGGACATGGTGCAAGCAGCACATGGGGCTGTCTGTTGGCCTTCTACACAGGCAATTTAGGCTAACTTTGCTATTACATCTCTATCAAATTTGGCAACTGTTCAGACAGCGAAGTAAATAGGTTTTAAAGCTTCATTTTTAATAGCTACTATCTTTGACACCCCACCCCCCCAACAATGCTGCAAAATAAGCAACCTTATTGTGATGGAAAATATAAAATTTCATCAACATACCCAGCTATTTTTAGAAGCATTCATGATTTTTGGAAAAGCTGTCTGAACCTCCAGGGGACACTGAATACAACTCTTCTTTGTCTTAATCTCCATTCCCAGGGGCAAGTCAACTTCAGCTAACAGGGCCCCTTCAATGATTTCAGTGGGCTTTGGATCCAGCTCGCTCAGAGTAAGAGAAAGCTGCAGTAGTGTACTAAAACTGGTGCTACGTAAACAACTAAAGTAATAGGAAAACATAATGAGTTCAAAATTGCACACACACAGAGATAACAAACAAAATGCTTCATGCAGATGCTGCTCCTGCATGAAAAAAGAATTATTGGGACTAGCATAAGGGAAGTATTGCTGGTGAAATCAGAATTCTTTCCAGCATTTTTATATGATACCCCCACATGAAAGGTATTTGTTATCACAAAATATGTATACTTTTTGTCTCATAAATAAGATACAATTTAGTATTAGAATACTGTATTTTCTGCTAAAAGCACCATATGCAAAGCAGTGCAGTTTTACATATATTTAGCTTCCTGCTTTCTCTCTTTTAAAACATTTATTAACCAGAAAGACCTCACTGACATGTAAATTTCATTTTCTATGCCCAGCAGATTAAAATACATCTGTTTCAGACATCATTCAGTAAAGAAAAAATTTGAATAGTTCATTTTATTAGAAAAAGATTTATGTCAGCATTCAACTACAACAAGAGAGGGGATAGTGGCATGTGCACAATACTGGAAACTGATTTCCCATGAAAAGTATCTGTATTGAACAGAATCGTTCAAGAAATAACATGGGCTTTTTGAGCACAGGTAAACCTAGTAGGTTGTGGACAACACCGGTCTTTCCAGGTAGAGTTATTCTATTTCTTCACTGTACAATTTACTTATGCTCCTGAATTAATAACTGAGTCAATGTACGTTTAATGCACACTGGGAGAATGTGTAGTATGAAGTAGATGGGGAGCCAGTCTTGTCTCACTATATGGAGCTCCAGGAGTAGAGGAGACAAATTTCATTCTCTTGAGGATTTAATTGTACTCTCTCTGGAAAAGTTCATCTTATTTTATTTTTACCTTTCTTGGAGTTTGCAGCAAGATCAATAGGCTAAACATCTCTTTCATAAAGGCACAGTGAACATAAAGCATAATTAATACAGGAATAACACATCAGCATGTGGTATCCTGGGCTATATGATCTAGCAGCATATTATAACACACTGGCATATGAAAGGTGATAAAGTTCCATGCATGGCTAGGTAGTTTAGGGACTTAGAATATAATACAGATCCCATGTTATCTAGGTCACTACTCTAAAAGCAAGCTGTTTTTTGTGATGGAAAATCATTATTATCCAATGTATTTTTAGTACCCTACTTGGTTAAGATCATCCTAACTTCGTATTTTAAGAGAAAGTATTCCCCCTTCACATTGGCTAAACTCTGGTTTCTTCCAGGACTGAACAAAAACAACTACTGTGTTTTTAAATTTTTGATTCTTATAAATATCAGGATAGTATGCATACTATCATGCATTCATAATGTAAATATCAAATAATTAATTTCCTTGGAATATTCACACTAGCCTAAGAAAAATGTTTGATCCTGTCAAAGTTAAGACATGCTTTTCAAAACATGCTTAAATACAGAAGGTGGGAAGCTTTCTTGAACTGGAGCATACAAGGAAAACGTAAAGTGGAAGAAAGGATATCTCTATTAAACAACTTCTCTGGGCAAGATTATTCACGTTAGGATTGTTATTAAAATATACTGGCAGGTGGATTCAGAAGAAATTGATGTCTCTGCACCTCTAATTCAGTCATACCATGCTTGTAAATCTCAGCTGCTGGTCTAGGGACTACATTACTACAAAACTTCAGATGCAAAACACAAAAAAAAGTCACACTGGCTAAGCATATTGCAGCATTGTAAAGTGTTCCTGTTCATACAAACATTTGATAATACTGAACATCCAACGCAGGCAGATGCAGAAAAACAGAGTATCAAAATTGAAGCAGAAAGAAAATATCTTCAATACAACCATTATTGTTGTATTATCAAGTTAAATCTTGATAAAAAAATCACACCATTTTTTTTACTAAGTTGTCAATCCTTGCTTATGATAGATATCCTTTAAAATGGGATTTTAAAGCACTTGCTTTATATACCTATGAGATATTGTAATAAATCTTGAGATGTGAAAAAATATATACACTCAGCTTGAGATAAAATATTGATAGAATAGAAAAAAATTTGGAGGAGAGTGGTAAGAGGTTTTTTTTAAATACTGGCTATAGTATTCATCAATCAACATTTTGTTCTTCACTGGCAAAATATATATATATTGGCCTAATCTTGTAAACCTTTTAAATGTCTGCATTGCTTTGGCTCTACTCTGCTAAAAAAAAAAACTGTTAAGAAACTGACAAACTGGTTTGCTTCAAAATCCTCAGATTTTTGAATTTGGCTGGCTATAACTAGAGATTTGGAAAACAGTTCCTCACATTGTAATACAGTTATAAATCAGACCACTATAACTTAGGAAGGAAATCTTGATTTTGTATAACAATTAATATCTAAATGCATTGAAATTGTCTCTTAAATATTTTCCATCCTTTAAATATTTACAGAATATATTTTCCACATGTATCACCATTCAATTCTGTGTAATTATCTCAGTACATGTACAAGCTAAAGTGAATAGTGGCTTGTTTTAACATATATGTTATGTTCTGCATACAAATAAACACAAATCAAAAAGTTTTACAGACTGAAATTACTTTTACACCAATTTTATGTCCATGTTGGGAAGCCATTACAATATGTTTCTGAGATATATGAGTATTGCCCTATTTTCACATTTAAAAAAATAGAGTAATAAATGAGCTTTTGAACACATTTTTCTTTCTGCAGTGTACTGCAACTCTCAGTTAGAGATCTCCTGAGAAGGACATTTATGATGAGAAGGTACTGTATGTCTCAATTTAAGGATCATCTCCTGGTTAAATAAACCAAATTAAACTTTTCATAGCAAAATAACAAACAGGAAAGTCTTTTGCATTATGCCAAACATCTCCATTCCTCTTTTTGTTGTAGATGTGATTTCCAACCATTTGTACCTCCTGAAGGATTAACAATAAATGAGAAGTAGAGAAGATTGCCAGTTTGTGGTGTGGGACCAGGCTTGAACCCATACACCATTTATTTTTTATTAATGAAATCAGGTACAGCAAGCCTTGTTTAACCTATTCCTGCTTCATGCAATCCCTGTTTTATTCAATGTAAAATAGCCTTTAAAAAAAAAACAGGCTAAAGAAAATCTTTCTCAGAGCTTTCTATCAAAAGCCATTTCCTTTAATTAAATTATTGGCAATAAAAAAATTTTATTATTATATCTCTGAACTAGATTTGGTGACATCCATCATAAAGGACCACAAGCTATCTCACAAGAAAAAGTGTGTGCATGTTTTTCAAGCCTACAGTTTCACAAGGAGGTGAAATTTTTCAGAGCAAACAGTTGCTTTTTAATACTGCAATATAAAAGGGTGCACAAAGATGCTGCTTGGCATGATTATATTTTTCTTTTATAGGAAGAAAATTCAGAGAGCTCTCATTGACGGGAGTTTGGAAGGAAAAGCCCAGATCCAAACTGCTGGTGCAGGGAGGGGAAGCAGCACAGCTGCAGGATTGGGCCCACGTGCGCTGCTTGGGTGCCGCTGCTCTGAGTGCCGGGGGGAGAGACTGGCTCACAAGGGTTTCGTCACCCACACTTCGAGTCAAATATCGTTTAATTATTAAGGCCTTTAAAAGCAAGAAAGACTAAAAGAAAGAAGAGATCTTGGAAAGATCTGAAGGGAAAATGGCATTTTTTATTAATATAGAGATTATTTAACTTTGGAGCTCTACTAATGATAATTTCTGTGACCAAAAATGTCCCCTTATGATTAATCAATTATGCAAACCATTCCCATTTCAAGGCTAGTAAAGACTTATTTAATGACATTTTTCATGCATCTCATGTCTTTAATATATTATTTTTTCCTTTTGCTCTGACAGAGCAATCAGCTCTGCAGAAGCAGCACTGTGTGTCACCAAATAAAATCATCCTCCATATCGAGAAACAATTGTTTATTTAGAATACATTCTAAAAATTTATCCTTTTAAAAGAACTGATTTGGTGTTCAGCTTGTTTCTCTGCAGCACGAATTATTCCTTCACCGGCATGTTTCAGTTCGGAGTCTTCCAGCAATAATGGCATGAGGAATAAGAACAACAGGCCACTGCAGGGTTGATTGTTTTATTTTCCCTCCTTTCTGCTGCCCGAGGAATGATCCCATTTCACCTTGGATATACCCTGACTCCACAGATGCCGCAAGAAGTCATTCAGTCCTTTCACTAATTCCTTCCCGAGTATTTTCTGGGAAGGAACTGGCAATAATCCCAAACTGCATGTTACAAAGTGTGGGCTAGCGTGTCCCTACAAAATGAGCTGAGACAGCCACTTTAGCCAAGACCAGTCCACAACAGAGTCTGAAGGCATGAAGTTGGTGCCATATATGCTTCTTTACAATGCAATTTGCAAAGCCCAGTTTACTGAAGGAAGAATAAAGAATCCTTTGAGAAAGGGCCTATTAGAGACAATGGCTAAAAATATTATTCACATTTTAAGGCTGAGCTTGACATCACATGAAAGAAAGAGATACTTACTAAACAAACAACAACATGGTAACAAGAGAGATTAATTTATTATCATGTATAAAAGTCATATGGAGATTTGGGGAAGATTGAAGGAAAGCAGCTTTCACAGTTGTATTGCTCAGGTTTAGTTAGCACACAAAGATCTCATTTATGGAAATAACAATGCTTGGGTCATTAGTACTGCCGCAAATGAGCGACTCCGCCGCCTCTCCCCTTGTCATAATCTGTGCTACACAGCGGTGAGACAATTGTTACTGTAAGCTGCATCCCTCACTGAAAAGTGAGAAAACAATTGCAATGTGCCATTGGAATGAAACAAATAATTAGGACGAAGAAGAGCATGTGCTCTACAGTTCCAGATGCATTCCCTTCTGTTTTGAAAGATGCAATGTAGCCTTAATTAAACTTGCGTTTTTAAAAGTAAATATTTATTTACTGTAGATTACCCTTCCCCCCAAAAACCCTTAGTATAAATATAAATGCCTGAAGAGTAAACTTGCATTGCATGTACTCTGTCCATGATAAAACAGATTAAAATAAAGAAAAAGCAGGATAAAGGAGTCTCTGGCATGACTGACTCAAGATCCCCATCTAGCGTCCAGATGAATATTAACAGAACCGTTTGAAAACCATGTTTAAATTAAAAAAAAAAAAAAAAACAAAAAAAAAAAAACCCAAACCAAACCAAACCAAACCAAACCAAAACAAAACAAACAAAAAAAAAACCAACCAAAAAAAACCCCAAAAACAAACCTAGAGAAAACCAAACAATCAAAACCAAACAAAAAAAAGCACCAACAAAGCAAAAAAAATATTCATTTTTGGCCACTGTTTGGTTTTTTCTTCACTTCACAAATTACTTCTAATCTAGTCTAGTCCATTCATGTCCTTTTACTGCCCTCTTAACTGTTTATTAGTATCTTTAAGGGGTACACTGAGTATGTACATATGATAGACACTTCATGTATTTTTCTTCTATCTTCTCTTCAGTAGCAATTAAGTTTAGGGATATGTTTAACTAGGGTATACTGTGGAGAAGAGTGGCTTTGAGTCCAAGTGGTTTGTGTTAATTGCTTTTTGTTGTTGTTGTTGTCACTGCACATGCACATATTTGTCAGAATATTTGCCATAAAAAGCAAGATCAGAATCAATTTCTGAGTACTCACAGCAGCAAGTTTGACAGTTTGAGAACCTGGGTTCTGCTGCTAACATTTGGGCCCAACATTCCCTTCCCATAGAAATAATCATACTAAAATATGGTGTTCATATGTGAACATATCCCATAGTCATGGATGTTCACATATCTGATCCCCCAATGGACGGCAACACAGTAACAAAAACGGGGGAAATAAAAGCTCCTAATATTTATTCCAAGCCTATCATACACACTAAAAACAGTCTTTAAAAGACCATTTAAAGTTAAAGGGAAGAATTTCTCCCTTTTCTGCTCATTCTTGTTCTACTTTTCTATGGTTCCTATAGTTTGAGTAGGAAATGGATTTTTGGTTTTTTTTTTTTTACAGTATGCAGGACATATATGTCAGCCAGCCTCCTCTAGCTAGCAATGTGGGAAGAAACAGCTGCATGGACTCAGCAGTGCACAGGAAAGATGCACGCTCCTCTTGGCTGCTCAAGCCTGGCTCTAAATCAGCTACACCGAAAAGTGCTGGCCCCGAGTGCCAGGCAGAGCCCTGCAAAGGCTTGTTTATGCAGGGACACACAGGGCTGTCACTCTTCCATTCTGTGGTCCTGGATGAAGGGGTCTTGGGGCACAGGGTGCCTTGATGGTTACTTGGATCAGAGCCACTCTTAAGCGCAAAGTTTTGGATGTATCTTCAGTGCTGGCCACAGTCAACTCAGGAGGAGGGGGAAGAGCATTATGGGATGCCTTTTGTAATTAAAAACAAACCACAAAAGGCTGAGATGTTAAAAATATGCTGGGGTTTAATATTGTTTCCCACAGGTTTGCAACAAGTATACAAAAAATCGTAAGAAAATGTCTTCTCAGAGATATTCCTGGACTAGAGCAGTCTGCGTGAAATGAGCCTGCAGCTTCCTGAGGCTTGTGCTTCTTTTCTTCCTGTGAACTGAAACACTTGATAGGCACATTTATAAAGCTGCCCATGTTTTTCACAATTTCATAGAATCATAGGAATACTTAGGTTGGAAGGGACATTTAAGATCATTGAGGTTTCCAGGCTTTTGCAATAGCCCTTATATTTACAGTGGTGAATGCCCCTAGAATTGGTAATATTTCTGAAAGTGGAATCAATTTTTCAAGATCAGGACTGTAACTAAGCACATTACAGCCATGCTGAACTCAGCGAGTGAACAAGGCTCTCTGAGCTGGCTCCTAAACCCAAGAGGATATTCTGAAAGGCAAGGATAAAACAGTCTGTCTTTTCTATATCTAAACTTTCAGAGCAGCAGTGGGCTTTCTAACACATGAAGACGACATACTCCTGCTGCATAGACACACTGTGGTAGTGCCTCCCAGCTTTGCTCGGAGGCTTGTTACAGGAGCTGCACAAATGCACGAGAATGGGCAGGAGTGAACCCCACATGCCCTAATAGTCAGAGGGATATAGACAGGGAGACGGTTCTTGTAAGTGATGGACAGTTATCCACAAAGCAGTCACCTCAACAATGGCAGATTGTCCTGCAGACACCAAGGCAAAGGTGTTTTAACTATGAAGGCTAAGGACACCATTTTCTCAGACATTTTAGAGATGGAAGTTAAGGAAAACAATCTTTTAGACATCTCCTAAGCCTGGGGCCAGTGTGGGAGAAAGAAGATGCTTCTGGGAAAAGGTAAAACTAGGAAACAACAGCTGGCACTCACAGGGCAAAAGGAGGTTGGAATCAACCATGTCAAAACCAAAGTAAGACATGGAGGATGAGAGAGAGAATGAATACCTGAGCAGTGAAGTGGCAAAAACACAAAAGCAAAAGGAGGTGAGAAGGGTAAAGCTCTTTATGGGGCAGAGCAGTGTCTTTCTTACTCAAGACACCAAGGGCTGAGGATCAGAGACATGCTTTTGGCTATTATTAATGCCGTTATTTCTTTCCCATAGTAAGAATCAACTACACCTTTCAAAGAGTAACTGGAAAATTATAAATTCACACATAATTATATACTACATGCCAACATTCTTGGATTTTTAGAAGCAAAAATATCTCCAGAAGTTTCTTTTTTCTTTAATTTTTTAAGACAAATCTGCTGACTTTTTCCATTGTTCTGGGTAAAGCAATATAATTGCATATAAATATATACAGTGCATATGTGCTTCCTTTAATTCACTAATAGCTGTTCTTTGACTGTGCTTATATAAACTGTCAAATATTTTGTTTAACATAAATGATGGAGGAATGGCAAACTGACAAATAAAATTAATATTAATAAATTTCTCATGATCTTTTATGTACCAGTGAAATAATCACTTTCTCAGTGGTCACTGCATCTTTTCCACCCATATTCATCAAGGTTCATTATCTGTGCTCCTCGTGCTTTTAAGAGCAGCCTTTCTATCCAAACTTCTTCCCTCTTCAGATCAGTTCTGGAATTCCTTCTCTGCCACACTTTGATTCCCTCGTTTCCCATGATTACCCAAAACAGGTTGTATGGCTTCCTGTCTGGTATGTAAACACCTTTCCATTAGTAGTTCAGTGGGGATACTTTTTGTGGGACTACGTGCTGCTGTTTGATAAGATTGATTTAAAGATAGGGTGTCTCTCCTGATTGCTTGTGTGACAGTTAAAAAGTTCTAAAAACATTTGGATTCCCATTAGGACTCTGATGGTAGGGTACAGATAAAACATGTCAAATTTTATCAACACACAGAAATTCCCTCTGTTTTTAAGGTGTAAGTGACATCCTAATATATCAAGCATTAATTCTTGAGGCAAAACAAAAGTCACAGAAATTAAGGGACCTGTAGGATAGAGAGGACTGTACAACAAACCCTGGCCTCATTTGCAAAGTTTTTATTGAAGAAAGAGCAACTTCACATGGATTTCTTGGTGAATAAGCTTTCAGCTATAAAAACTGATAAGGTTTATGGTCATAAATCGGTTCTCCAGTATCATCAGTATCTGACCACCAAGCATGCTGTCTCACTTAGACTTTTTTGTGAAATGTACTGGGAATTTACTGACAGCACTGTCAACAGTAATTTCTTAGCACTGCGGGCCCTTGACACACACAAGAAGTATTTGCTTTCTACTTAATTCTTTTTACAAATAAATGTCTTCAGAGTGGTGCAGTAACTTTGCAAAAGTATCAGTGAATTTGATGAGCAGTCTCCCATTGCAGCTTTGGTAAGGTTTCCTCACAGCTGATGTTTCCTCACAGCTCATGTGTGCTCTCTTTCTTGGGCATTTAATAGTAGGCTCGTGGCCTTTTCTAGGGCTGTCCATGCAGATTAAAAAATTTCAGTAGTTTTTCCGAGCACGTAGGCTTTTTCTCAGTCCCGTCTCACCAGTCTCCTTCTGATGACTTGGTATCATTAAGGTTGTATTTACACAGCCCTTAAGCAGTGTGCTGTCACCTGGTACCAATGCAATGATAGAGAACTTGGGAAATAAGCTGTCTCAGACAAAAAATAAAACCAGAGAACAATATATCCAGGCCTCCACACTGCCAATCTGAATCTAGCTGGGGTGCAACCACCAAAGCTGTAGTCTCAGCTTTGGGGTAGTAAACTCTCCCTTTGTGCTCTTTGTATCCCAGAGAAATCACCATTCATCTCCGGCTATTAGTAGCCAAAACTGAAGTACAATTTAATATTTAAACAAGACATTGTTTATTCAGAGTAGGAGAGACAGAAGATACTGACAAAGCCAAGAAATAAAATACAGGCCTGACCAGAAACTTCCTAGAGGAACCTAAATATCAAATACCATTGTGAAATAGTGGTAGCATTAACCTTCCATGGAGCTGACTCCCTCTATGATATCAATAATCCTTAACGTTTCACCCAAAACCTTTTCTTCATCTTCCAAAACATTTGGTACTCACTTCTAAGAAGAAACTGCTCCCCCACAGATTCCAGACAGGGAAACACCTCTGAACTGTGCTCATCTCAGCCACAGCAGCGGCTGCTGCTTGAGAACTGCTTTAAATCAACACACTTACCAGATGCTCGGCCCCCGCCAGCTTTGGCAGCTGCACCATCTGTCTCAGTCCCCAAGATGGAGTAGACTTGGTGGGCTGCTTGTAACTCCCATGGGACTCTCTGCACAGACCATACACTGCTGGGAATGGCAATGTACCAGGGCTCTGCCAGAAAAACACAAGGAATTAATCCATCTGAATGCCCCGGGGCAAAAATGAAGGTAGCATCTTCCACAAACTGTTTCCCGCAATCTGCATCCCAGAGGAGGTAATCTTTATTTTCATACAGAACTCCCAGTTTCAGAAGAGATGACAGCCTTGGGTTTTAAATCTACAAAGGCTTTTTAAAGTTCTACCAACTCCTTCTTTCTTGTATCTTTTGGCTGAAGTCTGGAGAAATTGTTATCACTTGCCCTTGGAATTCAATGCTTCTCTCTTTCCTGGCTGCCTGAAGGATCTTCTCCTTATCTCTCATTTCCACTAAAGTCAGAAGCATTGTGTTCTTGGAAGGAGTACCCTTGAGTTGGTTGTGGGTGAGTATTTTTTAGCATCAATCAATGCAGGAAACATCCTCATTCTCTGGCAGCTCACAAATAGCAGACTGCAATTTTTCTAGGAAATCCACTAGATCTTTTCTGTCATTTCCAGCTGAAGATACTGAGATTTATTCACAACAAGGGTCTGGTTGAAATACCAGCTTTTTTTTCTGAGCATTTCAGCACTCTGACCATAGATTACATGGTTCATTTTAACAGATCTCTGTTTAGTCTGCATGCAGAAGGCTTTTGTGTCAAGCCATTGATCTGTGCAGTCAATCCGATTTCCTTTTTATCCATATAGAGCAGTAGTACTCACTAACTTTGCTAGAAGCTAAACATCATCCATACAACAAATACAAAATCTGCATTAGTAATTAGGATCTGAAGATGCAATGTTATCATTCTCTCCTCATTCTTTTTCTCTCTCTTAATCTGGAAATCAGTCACTGGCAGGGCTGTAAAAGAGAGTGTTGGCACAAAACACCTCAAATGAAACATCATTTAATAAAATTGATTCAACCCCCTGAAGTACTTTTATGATCCAGAGTAAAAGCCCAGAGCTGTAATGGCATAACAATAGGTAGGACTAGAAACTTTGGTTTACTGGGGGACAATCTCAGTAAGAAGACGAGGAGGGCAGGAGAACTGGATTCTGCTTCTGCCTCCACCACTGAGCTGTGCTGGGCAAATCACCTCAGCTGTTGCTGCCTCCTGGCCCCCTCCACATTTTGCGTTTTTAGATTGGGGTGGAAGCGTATAGCATATGGTCAAAAAGAGGTTTCAATCTCAAGATCACTTACAGTACAAATTACTGTTAATCATAAAATCCAAGGTAAAGAGTGTGTGCGACACGCTGCAGTGGCTCCTGGATGTGCACACGAGGGATGCTCATGATTTCCCAGGATATGGGGTGTGGTGGGGACCACTGTGTACCCGATGACTCTCCCCACCTATGCCTCTGAAAGTGTTGCAGCCAACAGGGGTAACAGCAGGATATGGAGGAAGGGCCTCTCCTTCAGCAGCCAGTTTGTGCGGAACTGGGGGAGTGAGGAGGCGCTCAAGCCATCCTGCTGCTCTCTTCATTATCACCTCTGAGTAACAGAGGGGCAAGACTGCTGGCTGCAGAAGGCCTGGTTGGGCAAGCTGTGCGTGTGCACAAGCCATAGTGATGGTAAAAGATGCAGAAAAGGGGCTGTGAGGGTGTAGCAGAGAAGAGGACAGGAGACAAAAGCCCCACAGAACTGAATGACAGCATGGTTGAGGCCTTCGAGGATGAGAAACTAGATGATGCAAGGGCAGAACAATGGCAGACATTTGATGACAAATTCTTTCAAGAAGACTTTAATCACAAAAGCTGACATTCTCTACAGAATGCTTACACTGAATGGCCTTATACTGATGACCACATATATGCCACTATATTCATTAACATCTCAAGTCATACTTAATTATAGTAATTATCTCCTTTTCCTCTCTTATTTTCCTCCTGGATTTTATTTCTTAATTTCTCTTTCTAATTTTGCTTTTTGTTATTCACTTTCCCATCTCTTTAAAATTCCATTAATTGTCAGAGACTGCAAAGACTTTATTAAAAAGTTTATATTAAAAAAAAACATCCCTCACTGAGTGCCTGATAAAATCAAATTACATGTTAGTCCATATTAGATGTATTACAGGAATGGATCTTCTCTGTAAAGTTCCAGATCTCTCTGTGCTGAAGGGGCGGAGTGTGGAGAAATCCACAGATTCCATCTCAGGGACTATCAGATACTCAAAAAAACAAACAAAAAACAAACAAACAAACAAACAAAAGAAAAAAGGGTACAATTAAATTTTGCTGTGTCACCTCTGTGCCATGTTGTGATTACACCCACCCTTCTTCCACTGGAGCAACCCAGGGTGCGATGGAAATAATTGCACAAATTCTCTACCAGCCAGAGCTCCTCCACCTCTGGATACTTTCTGAGCAAGCTGTTTCTGGTACCTTGTTTCAGGTTAGATCTTCATGAGGATTAAATCAGCTTAACTCCATTGACTGCAGGGAAATCATATCAGTGTAAATCAATTCAGACTGTGATAAAATCTTCTTGAAACGAATTGAAGTGGTCTTCATTAGGAAATTTTCAAGACTCTAATTAATATTAGGAGGTTATTATTTGACATAAACTGCAAGAATCATATATATGGCAATTTTTACCTTTTTTCCTTTCACAAATTAACAACAAATGAGTTATAAATTTGTCACATACACTTATTATTTGAAGTCAGTGGAAACTATGAATAATTTAATCCTTAAATTGTGTATCTCCAGGACTTATTAAGAATTTGGTATTCACAGTCTCCGATATTTATTTTTGTTTTGACTGAACACACAGATCAGTGATGGATTTCTGCTCATTAGTATGAATTTTATGTTGTTGCACATAAGATTTACTAGCCCATAAATAATATCAGCAAACTCATTTGTTAGTATAGCCTGACAAAATGAACACAAAGCGAGTATAAGCACAGCTGCATATAATGTAGCTAGAAACTGAATATTCACAGAATTTGACCTTTTCAAAGCCTCTTTGTATGAGTCCAGTTTTAGTATGCTGCAAAGCAGTCAAATATCTAATGTACTTGGGAGAAAACTGCATTTATGTTCCTTTACACCTTTATAAATGGTCTCAAAGGGAATTGAAAGTATATGCTGATGAGATGCTGAAAAGGTAACAGCTGGGGGAAAGGTAGAGACAAAGAGCTGGGCAGAAGGTGGACCTTGGGAATATGATGAGAAAATAATAAAATAAATTCAATCTGCAAGTATGCTCGTAGCAGAGGGAGGCAGCACCTGCTCTGGGGCCACACAGTGAGCCAGCAGTTGAAATAGCCATGGCTCATTAGAGAGACAATTACAGAGGTTAGAGAGGTTAGGCATTGTCCTTTTTTCCAGCCTCACCCCCAAGTTCTGCCTATTTCTTGCCATGGCTCCTTTTCCTTGAGGAAATTTGTAGCAACCATACGACCTTTCTGCTCTTGTTTCAGGGCTGCAGCAGCTCTGGTGTACCCCTGCTGTCAAGCCTCACCCACAATCTCAGGGTGGTGGCCTGAACCTCCCCAAAGAGTCCACAGGGCATTGCAGCTCTCTACAGGAGGCCTGTGAAACTCTGCCAACAGGAGCATTTCACTTCTCCTGGGTCAATTTGCTTTATTTGAAGTCTGTTATGTTTGCCCTTGAAATAACTTCTCCTGCAGTGGAAATCTCTATTTGCTCTCATTTGATACTGTTTTTCTCAGGCACTGGGTTTTTGGTACAGCATTACACTGGTATTTGAAACAGCTATCCTGAGAGCAGTTTCTGTCCAAGTACTTTCAGAATTTGCCGGAAGCCCACTTGCCTGAGCAGAGGTAGACAGTATAAATGTTTAGGTTTTTTCAATATGCAACTACAAAGTGCCATGCTATTTTTTAGAATTAAATGGGTAAAAATCCTTCTGTAGGTCTACATAGATTTTTCTCTTTGCTTGTGGGTTTTAGTTTGGGGTTTTTTTTGTCTTTGGCTGGTGAATGCTTTGACGTTAAGGGTTTAATCATAGAATCACAGAATAGTTTTCATTAGAAGGAACCTTTGCATGTTATCTAGTCCAAATCTCCTTGCACTGAGCAGGGATATCTTCAACGGGATCAGATTGCTTAGAGCCCCAGTCCAACCTGACCTTGAATGTTTCCAGGAAAGGGGCATCTGCTACCTCTCTGGGAAACCTGTGCCAGTGTTATGCCACTCTCATAATAAAAATGTGCGCCAGATACCTAATTGAAACCAACCCTTCTTCAGTTTAAAACCATTACCTATGCAATGTTCTATTGCAACAGGCCCTGCTAAAAAGTCTGTCCCATCTTTCCTATACACCCCTTTAAGTACAGAGAGGCTGCTACAAGATCTACCTGGAGATTTTCCTTCTTCAGTCTGAACAACCCCAAGCTTGTCTTGGGATGTCAAGCTTGTCTTCATGGGAGAGCTGCTCCAGCCCTCTCATCAACTTCATATCCCTTTTCTGGACTGGTCCATGACCTCCCTCCCCAGAGCTGAACACAATACTCCAGGGAGGCCTTACAGGAGTGGAGTAGAGGGGCAAAATGACCTCCTTGATCTGCCAGCCACGCTTCATTTGATGCAGCCCAGGGTATGTTGGCTTTCTGGGCTACAAGTGAGCAATGCTGGGTCACATCCATCTTGTCCTCCACTTAGTATGTCTGCTTGTTCTCTAAAACAGAAGTGCCATAAAGCACCATAAAGGCCAATGTAACAAATGTATTGTTACATGTGATATATGCTCAACTTTAAGGGTTTCTGTTGTTCCTTCTTTCTTGATGCTTCAGACTGTTTCTTTTCCTACATTATTTTTGTTGAAAGATGAGAAAAATGCAAAGCCCTAGCTTACAATCTCAGCTGAAAAATGAGTCATACCACCATGGACACTTCCCAACAATGCTGCAAGATTTGTGTGCATGATTTGTAGTCATAGTTTGCAGGAGAAAGGAGAAACTAATTATAACTATGTGTCATGGCAATGTTTCTTAGTGAAAAAAAAATACTGTCAGGAAAAAATGAGGCCTTAAAGGCCCTTTAGGAGGGAGGGCGTAGCTGACAAAAATGAAAATGGGGGAGGTAGGGATGCCCTGGAGAAGCTGCATCCTCTTGGACTGAGCTTGTATTTGGAATCCCTCCGAGAGGAGGCTGTTTGTGCAGCCTGCTGTCGATAAATAAAACATTCACAAACTAGGTCAAGATTAGAGCTATGAGACACTAACAAAACTGGATGATGAGAGGCTCTTTTATGTTGTTGAATAAATACACCAAGACCCATGAGCTGAAACTACTAAAAATTACTTGTTACTAACTTTAAAAGTCCAGAGGAAAAATGAGGCCCATATGAAAGAATTCTCTGGAAAAAATTCTTTGGGCAGAATAAGTATCCAGACTATGGCTGCACAACTTTGGTTGAAACTTTTCAGCTTCAGGAACTTGAACTCTGAAGAATTTTAATAAGTATTAAATATTTTTCAGAGACCTGTTTGGCATATCCAGGCTATGTAGAAAGAAGAAACAAAATTGGAAATTAAATAGGAAATATATCAAATAAACATGTTTTGTTTGCTGTATTTGTTTACAGTCTTTATGATTCAGCTTATACAGTGTACAAGATTGTCAAGAATGTCTTGGCAGAACTACTGGAAGCCAAAAAACCCAAAATTTTCTATCAGTCAGCTTGTGACAGGCAAAGCAGTTGCTAGCGTGCCGAAGGCATATTATTGAACAAGACCTTTCCCAGGCCACTCCTCTTGTTTCCACAAAGTTTCACTGCCATGTTTACAGAATCAGAGGATCAAAGGATCATTTAGGTTAGAAAAGACCTCTAAGATCATGGAGTTCAACCTTTGACCAAGCAACAGCATGTCAACTAGACCACAACACTAAATGCCACAGTCATTTCTCAAACACTTCTAGGGATGGTGACTCCACCACCTCCCTGGGCAGCCCATTCCAATGTTTAACAACCCTTTCTGTGAAGAAATTTCTCCAGATATCCAACCTGAATCTCCCCTAGCACACGTTCAGCTGGCTGTTGACCAGCACCCCCAGGTCCTTTTCCCCTGGACAGCTTTCCAGCCACCCTTCCCCAGGTCTGTAGCACTGCCTGGTGTCACTGTGGCTGAAGCATAGGAGTGGGAAGCCTGCTTTGTACACCCTCTGCCTCTGAGGCTGGGAACTGGGATGGTGCAAAAGAGGTAACAACAAACAGAGGATCTCTCAGAGATGGTGCAAAAGAGATAACAACAAATAAAGGATCTCTCACAACACTTTAGTCTCACCAGCTGGGGCTGTCAGCTAGGAAAAAACTTTGGTTGTGGTCTAGTTCTAGACCCTGACACTGCAGGCCTGAAGTAGGATTGTTATGGTAGTTCATTTAATCTGTGCAGTTATTACTGTGTCATTTCTACAGTCTGTGTGCCTCTGGTGTTAGTATCACATGTTACTCACACTTTGATTTCATTTTCTCTACATCTTAAGAACAAAACATCATTCTTATTGACAGGTTATTCAATCTCCCGCATCACGCAACCCTGCATGGGAGCAACCCTGCTCCCAGCTCAAATGCCATTGGATGCTACGCTAATATAATGACCAAAGGAGTGTTTTTGTGAAATATACCTCAACGGCTTGATTCAGAACTTATCAGTCCATGGACTTTCATTCAGATTGATGGCGTTGCTGTGCTGCAGGATGTGCTCTGTCAACTGAAAGACCCACTTCCAAGTTTACTTCTAAAGGACCACTCCAGCAGCTTGAGCTGTTCCAGAATGCGCAAATAATATTTACTGAATAGGCCAGTAAATTGTAAATTAATACATTAAACTGCTAATTAAACACAGAGGATTCACAGATCTGCATATCGGCAATTGGTCCACACACTCTGAATTTGGTCACATAAATGCAAACTGTGTGAAAGACAAAACAGTTTTTCTCTTGATTTCTGGCAGAACACATACAATATGTTTTATTGTTTATCTGTTCATTTATGTGGACATACCTGTTTGGCATCAGTGAAAGGACACTAATCTGACCCTCGAGATGAGCTGTTGGCAGATTAGCAGCTGACTGATGATGCTACACTCCTCGGCAAGTTTTCTCATTTTCACAGCTCTTGTTTCTCTTTCTCTTGTCTTTACCTGCCCAGTGAGCTCACCCTAGCCGGACCTGCCTCAGGACAAGTTCTGGATGGGGAGTGCTGGGTTTTCATAGAAAATTGCTGCCTGTGACAAGAAGTTAGTAGCAGGCTGGCATAAGTACCACGAACAGGGGCAGACTGCTGAACAGGGCCAAAGCAGTGGCACTTTACATCGGATGGAGACGAGTTTCTTAAGGAAGAGCCGGACGCGGGCCGCGGGCACCCG
>NW_005054353.1:3186086-3197320 GCF_000277835.1 Geospiza fortis | reverse complement strand
GCTGCGGGCGCAGCGCAGCGCGGCGGGCACGGGCCGGGGCCTCCCCGGGAGCTCCCGGAAACTCTGGCACCGCTCTTTATAGCGCCCTTATAGAGCCAACCCCCGGCTGGTTAAAAAAGATATGGAGTACAGGTATAATCTATGGAACAGTTCTAACCAGAGGTGTTATTTAGGCAACACGTTTTTTTTTCAGGCCAGTGTAGGGTTTACGACATGATGGTTTTAATCAGAGGGAGGGGCGATTTCGTTTGGATAAAAGCGAGAAGTGTTTTGCGATGAGGGTGGCAAAACCCTGGAAAAAGTTGCCCAGAGATTTCCCATGCCTGGAAACATTTAAGGCCGTGTTTGATGGGGCTCTGAGCAAGGTGGTATCCCTGCTCATGGCAGGGGAGCTGGAACTAGAGGACTTTCAAAAGTTTCTTCCAACCAAAACAATTCTGTGATTCTGTTATCTATTATTATGTACAGACCATAGGTCTTGCATACTGATACTTTTCTTCCCCTGCGGTGGCCCAAGAATCAGTGACTCCTGTTCTACAGGCACAGTTCCATATCCATATATTTGCACATCTCTTGTGGACCCTTCTCTTGTGAACACTTGCTGTGGGCTGATCAGGCAGAGGTCTTCCCTCTGCGACAGAGGTCTGGCTGGTAGGCCCTGTGTGCTTGAATTCATGGTTGTGTTTTCCTTGAAGGGTCGATTTGAGCTCCAATATATGAACCTTCACAGCTCTATATTTGTACTGTCATGAAAACTAATTTTCAGACTAAAATTCTTTCAGCGCCAATTTTTCCAAGATCATTTACACATTTTGAGTGAACTCTACACTAAAGCACACATTAATGCTTCTGTGCAGCAATGCTCCAAAATTACATTTTCTAATTTTAGAAAGCTGGATAACCCCCTTTTCTTTCTTTTTCTAATTAAAAGTCCATAAATTATTTTTGTGACACTGAGTATATACACACACACACATATATAAATCCATTAATTTTCAGAATTTTCATTTGCAATGACATAAGTCTGTTCAGTAAATAATAATGTGGGTCATAATCTTAGCATAATGGCATCAGAATTGGTAGAAAGGGACTGTTGGCTGTAACTTTCAGCCACTCTTCTGTTGTTCAGCCTGTTGTTTCTTTCTGGGGTCAGGCTCTGACCATGACACTGTTTACCCACTGAGATACCTCCTGCTGCTGCTCAGGAGGGATATTCATTGCTTCTAAAATTATCTCTGTTCACAACTCTGCTTTGAAAACTGCTTTGCAATTAAAAGCTATTGTTGCTAACAGTATCTGGATGCTGCACAGCACCCTTAGTCCTTTGTAGGTGTTTAGATATGTGTGTATCTTTTTCTGTTTTTATGTTAACACTAAGAATAACTAAATCATACTGGGAAAACACTCTTCAAAACACTGCAAGCTGCTGTATTTTTGTCTGCTCCCAAGTTTGTTAAAAAGGAGGTCACAGGTCTGCATGTCAGCATTTGGTTTTGGAAGTCTATAAGTTCCCTGATCCGTGAAGCTTACCTAACTGTACCCCACTTGTCCTTTCCAGTATCTGTCATCATTTATCTCACTGACCATTCTGGTTTCTAGGAGGGACAGGTAAACAGAATCTTGTCTATGCATTGCTCTACATTCATTCAAACTGATGGGGACCACGGTCTTCGTCTTCTCTCTTTTCACATTGCAAATACTTCTGAGGGACTTTTGTATTTCATTCTTCATATAATCAGGAATATCCTGGGTGGGAAGAGAGCCATGAAGATCATCTAGTCCAGCTCTTGGCTCTGCACCCGACAACCCACAGCATGTGCCTGAGGGCATTGTCCAAACGTTTCTTGCCAAACCCTGGCAGGCATGGTACTGTGGCCAGTTCTCTAGGAAGGCTATTTTAATGCTTTCTCTTACAAATATTGCAACTTGAAGTAACTTTAATATTCCATACAAGCCTAAAAGACTTCTTAAACTAAGTCAGAAAGCAGAAAAAATGAAATTAACTTTGGCATGGATTTGTGTGAGAGATAAAATAATGTTTTGCTTCAGCCACTGTTTCAGCCATAAGAATGTGTACTTATGTCATGCAGGCAAAGATGTAGCCAGCAGGAGGCCAAACCTCCTGAATATGGAGGGGAGAAAAAGAGGAGTGAAGTGATGCTTGTTACTTCAGAGTCCTTAGTTCTGAGAGGGACAGAAAGGGGAGGGGAAAGGAGGCGTCGGTTTGAAGGTGGTAGGCAGTGGAAAGAATGTGAATTCCTGAGTTGTCAGCCAAAGGGAAAAAGGGACAGGGACCCCACAAGCTGAGGAAGTGTCTAGAAGTTTGTGCATTTTAGAGAGAGAGGTTTGCCTCCTCAGTGAGATGTGCCTGACTCAGCTTACTTGTTGATATCAATAAATAGTTTTGCTTTGATGACTTTGTCCTCTTTCAGTTTTGTAAGTGAATGACTATTTCTCACAGCTGGAAGGATCATCATCACAGACAAAGTAAATTGAAAGGATCAGAAACAGCAATCCACTCTTTCAAAGAAGCTGTCTTTACTCCTGAGAGTGGAGGAAAAAGAGAGAATTCAGGTGATTAATCCTGGTTTTCTCATTAGCCCAGGCTCAAAGATTCATCTGCAAAACCACAGGGGAATGTTGTAGTGAGGCAGTATAAGAAGGAAGGTGATAAAAAAGAAATTTGTGTGTGTGAGAATACTGGATCTGAACTGCCAGCCCTGGACTACTTTTGAGATAGGGAACACTTGGCAGGGATGGAATAAAATATTTCATTTCAGATTTCAGTTGAAGCTAATATTGATAAATGCTCTGATTTTTTTTTTAATTCAGAATTGCTGTCTTGAAAATAAAATAATAGACATGAAATTAGGGGAAAAAAGCCTCATTTTTTTTTCCACCAAGTTGAGTTGCAGTGTTGATCTGCTGAGGAAATGAAGGCTCTTCAGAGAGGTCAGGGCAGACTGGATCAGTGGGCTGAGGCCACCTGTGTGAGTTCAACAAGGCCGGGCGCTGGGTCCTGCACTTGGGTCACAACAACAGGCAGGCTGGGGACAGAGTGGCTGAAAGGCTTCCAAGGGGAAAAGGACCTGAGTGGGCTGTTTGATGGCAGCTGAAGGTGAGCCAGCCTGTGCCCAGGTGGCCAAGAAAGCCAGTGGCATCCTGGTATGGATCAGCAATAATGCGGCCAGCAGGACCAGGGCAGGGATTGTCCTCTTGTACTGGGCACTGGTGAGTCCTCACCTCGAATCCTGTGCCCAGTTCTGGGCCCCTCAATTCAAGAAGGACATTGAGGGTGCTGGAGTGAGTCCAGAGAAGGGCAACAGAGGTGAAGGGTCTGGAGCACAAGTCCCATGAGGGGCAGCTGAGGGAGCTTGGGGTGTTTAGCCTGGAGAAAAGGAGGCTTGGGTGTGACCTTATCATTCTCTGCAAGAGAAGAGATGAGTACCTGAGAGATGGAAGTCAGTCTCTTTTCCCAGGTAACAAGCGAGTTTGAGAGGGACTGACCTCCTTGGTTTAGATTGGGTATTTAGAAACATTTCTTCACTGAAAGAAATGTTGTGCTTTGTTGTGCTTTGGAACAGGCTGCCAGGGAATGCCCTGGAGGCATTTGAAAGACATGTGGATGTGACACTTAAGGGCATGGTTTAGTGACAGACTGAGCAGTGCTGGGTTTATGTTTGAACTCAATCTTAGAGGTCTTTTCAAACCTAACTAGTTCTGTGATTCTACAAATCTACCAGAAACAACAACAACAAAAAAAAAATCAATTTCTTTTCTTTATTTATTTAAAGGAATAAGGAAATTTATCTAAAAACAGTACATGCCTTACATATATATATATATGTTAAAATATATAAAATTTATTAATTAGGAAGCTGGGAGGGGTAGCAAGCCTAGCATCTGAAAGGAGGGCAATGTACAACTCTGCTGTACAGCACAGAGCAAGTCAGAAATACGACACCAGTCTTAAAAAATTTGAATTGGAAAGAAAAAAAAGTCGAACTGTTGATAATTCTTCAGAATAGCCAGCTTTCTGTAGCATCAGGTTCTCAGCTACATTAAATGGGAAATGGTCTCTTATCTGCTTTGTTTTTTAACAGGGCACTGATGAGAAATTGTACTTACTCTTGCAATTTGACAAATCTTAGCATAGAGCCATACCAATGTTTAACTGAAGACTGGATCCTGTCAAACACTGTTTTAAGTAGCTGTAGTCACAAAATAACCTGTTCTGCCTACAAACAGGTCAGTAGGGGCCCTTTTGGTCATGAATGCTCAATGCTTCTTACGTCATCCTTGTCTCCTCTTTGCCTGATTTCCTAAGTATCTGAATGCCTTCACTATGCATTAAGTGAGCTCACTGAGATTTGTCATGTGTAAATCTTTCCATCTTTCATCCCTTACTCCAGGAAAAAAATATTTGTCCAACTTGTTGATGCATGTAGTTATGAAAGGTAAGGAGCATTTGAAGCAGGGCATGCATGGTTTTGCCTTTTACCCATAAATTACTTTATGAACAGTAGGGTAGGGATCGAAGGATGAGAAATGTATAACAACATACAAAAATACAAAATACAAAATACAATCTCCCAGATTTCTTAACATCCACAAAACCAGAATAGGGATTAAGCTATTGTAGCCATTCAATTGTTTTTCTGTTATATCAGCATATAACAGGAATCAAAGCATATTCAGCAGAACTGTATTTCTGTACTGACAAAAAATAGGACAGAAGAAACCTTCAGAAGGGTAAAGACGTGTACAGAGAAAGGACATATGCAGAAAGAGCCTACAAAACTGTTTTAGAAACAATGCTAAAGAGAGTTACTCTGTATGTTGCCCCAAAGTTCTATCAAATCATCTACTCACTCTGCCCCAGCAGAATCATTAGGGAGCCTGGTGCTTCTTGACCAAGCCTCTGCTATGTGCTCTGCTTAACACAGAGGAAAAGGGTGCTGTCCTTAATGCTTAGACACTGATAGCAGTTTAAAAACACACAAATGGCAGGGAAGTGTCCATCTAAGAGTGATTTTTTGAAGAAACTATGGGTTTAATAAAAGCAAATCACTTGGGATCCCATCTAGCAAGGTGGATCTCAAGATACCTATTAGCTGGCTGCTCTCCCTGCCTGGTGGGTAAGCCACCTCCCTCCCAACAGAGCACTCCATTGGTCTGCTTAAAATGTGTGGGTAGTGAAAGCTGGCACACCAGCATCAGGCTGCTGTGAGCCTCCTCCCACTTAGACCCAGCTGGGCATGTTGTGCTGAAGGTGAGGATATGCCTTAGGGGAATTTGAAGTTCAGCACCCTCTTGGCCT
This sequence comes from Geospiza fortis, assembly GCF_000277835.1. Taxonomy (NCBI): domain Eukaryota; kingdom Metazoa; phylum Chordata; class Aves; order Passeriformes; family Thraupidae; genus Geospiza; species Geospiza fortis. The sequence goes on along the minus strand of NW_005054353.1, from coordinate 3,192,000 downwards.
GAAACAAGCCTGCACCTTACATGACCTGGAAAAATGCTGCAACCACTGAGGTGAAATTAAGCTTTGGGAAACATATTTGTCCTCCTACTGCTGAAGAACTGCCTCTGTGGGTAACGCAAACAAAACCCACGTGGTGAAAAATGGGAATGGCGTTAAGTGTAATTATGTAATTGTCTGTGCATTTTATACTAAACATGCATTAGATTAAAAGAATAGAAGTAACCCAGGGAACAAATCCTCAGTTCCTTTCCTGTTGAGCTGACAAGTTTTTATCACTTCTGATGCTTATTTTGGAATTTGAGAAATAAAAACTCCTGTTCTTAGGCAAGGAAAAATTTAAGTGAGAAGTTACAGGAAACTTTAATGGTCATAAAATATGCAGCTTCTCAAATTTGGCTGACAAAATCACTTCAGCTGACAGTTTCCATTGTTAGGGATGTAATGGGTTTAAAAATATATAGGAAGCAAATTACAGGCTCTCTACAAATCAAACCCACCTAGCACATTTCTGTGGTATGCAGCAGTCATTTCTGCAAGTCTCTGCCAGGCAGAGACCAGGGTGGAAGGCATGGTATACCTACAAGAGGCTGATGTGCAGTATTAGTGAGGTGAATACACTGAATTGCAGAAATATTTTGCAGGGACGTGACATTAAACTTATAAACTTTTATCCTTCACTCACAGTGTTTTAAATTTATTCTTTTGGACTGCATCACCTGGCACATATTTTTGAAGGACTGTTCCACACCCTTCCAAGTTAGTCTTCTGTAGCTTTCCTGGGATCTAGACTGAAAGACTCCCAGTTACCTTGCCTAGCTAGAGCAGATTTTGTGTCACCTTCTCCCTTCAACCCCTTAGGAAACCCCTTACTGGTAGAGCACACTTGCTGCTGGGGACCAGCAGAGTAGCTGGTTGTGAGTAGCAAGAGGAGGCAACAGGGCAGAGTCGAAGCAGATGCCAGAGGGGAGGCCCCTGGTTTCCTCAGTGCCTGCTCCCCTCCCTCTAGATACACTGGGGATAACAGGATCTGTCCTGCTCCCCTCCAGGAACACTGGGGATAGCAAGGGATGGAAGGTGTGTTGGCATCTGCTGCACAGATGTGAGAGTGTGAGTGCCCTCCTGACCTCTTTCCCCACTCAGCAGTGGCAAAAAGGTTGTGCCTGGCTTTGTGGCAATCATTTGCCATCACCACCTGATTTAAAGTTGCTATTACAAATGGCACACAGGACTCATTCCCTGTGCAGCTCTACTCAAAATGGCACTTAACTGTGCTGAGGGAATGCTGATGAATGATCTTTAATTAAAGTGCTATAATAAAAAACATAGAACATCCATGCCAAGGTGCTAAGTAATCTGTCTAAACAGATGTCTAATTTTAAGTTCGGTCATATAACTCAAAAATTATATAAAATTTTCAAATGGGAAATAGGGTGGTTGCTTTTCATATGTGCATTGTGTTTCTTTTCACACAATGCAAATCTCAGTCTGCATTTGGTATTATTTGAAGTTCAGGAGCTTTTCTGCTCCTTTGGGCTTCCAGTTAAGCAGCAGACGTGCTGTGTTGGAAGACAAAAAAAAAATTCCCTCTTTTTTAATTGTGGTTTAACATCCTAGTATTTATTGCATCTAAACTACTGGAAAGAAATAGATGTGCAGACATTAACTTCTGTGATAAATTTGGTGAGCAAAAACATTTGGGATTGCTTGTGTTGCAAACAATCCTTTTGATAAAGAGACCTTTACTTGAACAAGCTGACCTTGTTAATGAGCTCTGCAGTGCACCACAAGCCTCTGTTTTTAGTAGGGAGCCAACAGGCTCCAGCATAGCCTGACTGCTGACCTTGAACACACCAAACTGCACATAATCCTAAACTCCACATGGGAGAGGCAAGAGACAACAGCCTGAGCTTTTCTAACAGGTATCTTCTACAAAACATAAAGATTTGATTCTATAAGAAGTTAGCTAAAAAAAACCCCAGAATTTATTTCCAGGAATGATCAAGCTGATATTCACAAGCTATATCCACATGCTTGCATCCTTTCACTCTGTTTATTTTATATCCTCTCTGTAAAAAGGAAGTTATAAATCAGTATAACTGCTGCTTCTCCTGTCACTAGCAGCTACTAAAAATGAGATGACACCTTTCACCTTCTCTTTACCTTTAAAGGTCTCTCTCACCTTCTGCTTTAGCCTTGGTGTCACAACTTGTCTTGGGACAAAGTGCCAGCACCAGCATTCAGACTTTGGCTGAATGTCAGAGCTCTGGAAACAGTTGACAACCGCCTGGGCACTGGGAGAGCATGGGGCACCTCAGGCAGCAAGGCACACTTGGCGCAGTTTCACTAAAAGGTTTCTGGGATAAAGCCCCATTCTAAAAGTAGCTTTAATTAAGGTTTGTAACATTGTCAAGGTTTTCCCAGAATTTGTAGAAATAAAGGCATATTTTTATTGTCCTTCCTGATGGCTGAAGCTTACCCCAGCTAAAGCTTGTCACTCACTACCCTACAGGGAGAAAAGCATGAAGAAGGTTATTTATTAAGGAAAAAAAAACCACAAGGAAAAATAGAAGGGGAAGGTCCTCTAAGCAGGGCAGTGTTACAAACCTAAACTATATTGAGATGTAGAAGGGCCAAAAGACTTTTTGCCTGCCAGTTTTTATGTGAGATGGGTAGCTTTTTCCAAAGGGAAGAGCAAATGGCCCTGACACTGACCCCAAGCCAGTGGCCATTGGAGACATAATCAAAAAAAAAAAAAAAGGAGCGGGAATAAAACTTCTTACATTCTTTAGCGGAAGTGATTTTACTCCAGGGGAAGTGATTTTACTCCAGGGATAGGTGGAAAGTGGGAATATAAAAAGTGCCGTCTGTGTGCAGTGAAAAATTCAGAAAATGTTCAGAAAAGGACAGAAAAGGTGTGTGTGGATGATCATGGGGAGATAATGTAGGAAATATGTGCAGAATCCTGTGTACATCAGGAGGGCAAATAAATACAGGTGTGTGGAGACAAAGAAATTTGGGCATGTGAACCCCAGGGAGAAGCTGGGTGCAGGGAGAGGGGCAGGAAAGAAATTAGTGGGACCAGGACATGCAGACAAGTCTGGAAGCTGGAAGGATTTGCACTCTGTTTCCAATAGGCTGAGTGACCCTTGGGTCCTCTGCATGGGTTAAAACGTGGAACTAGTCATCTTCTAGACTACAGGTTAGGTATACAGGTACATAGCTAGGTTGTCTTAGATGCATTCTTCTCCTGTCTGAAAACTATTCTTTGGTATCCTCTGTTTCCTGGCATGCAGCAACCTGGCAAACTGTAATTTCTCAGGTATTCCAGCCTATGTGCTGTGTGCTCCAAATCCTAAGCAACGCCACTGTGGAGTGAATGCCAGCACTTCTGGGAAGAAGCAGCTGTGGTGTACATGAACTTTTCTGCACAAGCGGGAGATGCAGGCTCTCCCAGTGGGTCTGAATTCAAAGGGTGCAAACAGTGGGGGTCAGTATGAAGTTACTGTGGAGGCACCACACAGCCTGTGCCAGGCAGTCTTTACATACGAACCTTTAAAAAGGGCCAGTGTTCCCTTGTTTTACTAAGATTTTCCAAGGATTTTTTTTGAGAGATGTAGAATTAACTCATACTTCTGGCTGCCAGTCAAGTAAGTCGTAGGAAAGCATTGGTGAGGCACACAGCAAAAGCAGCGTGTCCAACTTAGTTCTTTTCTCCTTTAGATGGTCCTAAGACATTTTTCTGTCTTGCCTGCATGTGGGGATTGGTTCTGTCCTATTTCCTGCCCTCTCTATAGCCGTGCTCTGTGACCTGCCACAAAATAACAACAAAGAAACCTCTTCAAGGAAATAACTGTTGCTCCTAGCAAGTAGCAGCTCAGAAGATCTCTGCATTTGGTAGGAATAAAAGATGGGAGGCAGAGACTGGAGGAGCAGATGATCCAGCAGGATGGGAAGACAGACCCTGCAGTCAGCTGGGTGGGATCTCCCAAGGGCCATCTGTTTTGCTGTCCTGGCTGGGCTGACAGAGCCCTGGAGTATGAGTGTAATAGCTGCCTCTGATTTATGTCTTCAGTAGCAGAAGTGCTGGGCAGCAAGGAGTAAGTGTCCCTGCATGAATGGTTTCTAGAAGGCAGATGCCGAGGAGAGGAGAGGGAGAGGGACAGGGACAGGGAGAAAAGCTGTGATTTGATTTAATTGTGGCACTGACCCTGTCAGGATGTGGGAGTGGGCAACCTGATTTATTGTTACAGTTCTACAGAAAGCAGCTTGAAATTTCCTTAATCAATCCTGATACTAATGGAAACCCGGTTTCTTGGAGTTGCAAGCAGTTCCACAAACGGGCAGCCATCCTCTCCTTCAATTACCATGTCCTAATGCTACATGCTTATGAGATCTGTAGGTTTGAATGGATCTTTGTAAATATTCATCTTCTGGTCTTTAAGCTATATCAGTCTTTATCATCTGAGGACTAATTTACAGTAATTGCATGTAATTCCTGCAAACATACTTCTGCATTTTCTATGGTCTCCACAGACTTTTATACAGCCTTCAAAGATTTACCTCAGTTGTAGCTCCCTGCTCCCTGATTAAAGCTTGGCTTCTAGTGGGGTGACTCTATTCTTTATTTACCAGAAGGACCAAAGCAAAGGAAAATACAGCAAATGCCATATTGATCTAGTCCATTAGTGTTGCAGCTTAGCATATCTAATTCTCAGAACAGCAAGCTTTCTAGAGCAAGGAGGTTTTTTTTTCCTTGTTTATGTTGTTTCTAAAACAATGGAGTCCAAGTCCTTGATATGTGCTATATTAAAGACTAACATTACCTTTTTTTTTTTTTTTTTGTGAAGAGAATGAGGCAAACAAGAAGGAGATGAAGCTCTATTTCTAAGGGCAGTGCAGAGGAAATGGCTCAGAGGAACATTCCATGGTCCAGTGCACCTGAGTTTGTAAGTAATATAAATGATCTCTTACAGGCATCTTTGTCTTCATGTGCACAAGTGCAGGACCAGCATCCAAGAAAAAGAAACCAGAGGCTTAGGTTAAGCAATGGTGAGCACAAAAAAAGAATAGGTCTCCTGTCCCAGAAAAAATACCCTTCACACTGCTGCAAGGATTTGTGCTTGGATATCTGCCATTTCTAACCTAGGTGAAAGGATTCAGACAAATGTTCCAATGTGAACTGGTTAAAATATTAAGAGTAAAGTGTTTCAAAAGCAGGATAAGCTTTGTGTGTATTAGCTGGAAAGGAGGCGATATCTGGAACAAATGGATTTTCTGAAAATACTTTCTGGGAGCATGATGTAATGGAGTTCCAGGAAGGAGGCAGATACCTTGTTTAATTAGACACTCTTTGTCTCCTCTGTTATTTGTTTCCTTTCCTATTGGTTATTTTTCTCAGAAATTAATGCAGGAATTAACTAGAACAATGTAGGAAAAAGTGACACTCATGGAAATCAAATGCTGATTGTATTTACATAAATGTGTGGGCAGAAAGGTTTATGTGCAAATGTATGTTAACCACTTTGCAATATCTCTGTTTTTCCTCTTGTTTTTTAAGAAATTATAATTTAAGCAGTGAAAAAGCTTGACGTCTTACATGCAATTCTGCTGACCTTTTTTTTTATAAGTAGAGGCAGTTCATCATGTGGTTTGTGTTTTGTACGAATGCGGTAAGCATTTATGTAGCTCAAAGACTTTCCTGGTAACTGAAAGTCATGTTTGTGCAACTGACAAGTCATAACATGCTCCTGTTTTATTCTTACTGGGTCCTGAGGATATTTGATCAACAGTGTAGTCTGAACAAGTCTAGAAAATTAGTGTTGTTAATTAATAACTATTTCTGTTGCAAAGATTGAGATGTTTCCAGTCAAAACAAGTAGAAGACAATTATATAGTGTGAATGTTTCCCTATTTC
>NW_005054353.1:3177360-3186018 GCF_000277835.1 Geospiza fortis | reverse complement strand
TTGATCATAAATTTTTTTTTCAGTCTGCAGTTGTTTCTGTTTTCAAACTATTAATAAAATGTATTTAGGGCTTAGAAATTTTGGACATGTCAGCCCAAGGCTTCTTTGCTCTGCTCTGGCTATTTGTTCCTCACTCTTCTTAATAAGGTTTCATGAAGTCCTGACAAATCAGATTGCTTCTCATCTCTGGTCAGCTGAAACTTAAAAAGGGGAGGGGAATCTGAGTATCATTAATGATAGCTGAGTAAGCAGGACTAACTCATATTTTTTAATTTAGCAGGTTAGCTGCTCAAATACCACAGTTAACAAACTTTGTGTAACTCCAGTTCTGAAACCCTTCATGATTAGTTCTATAGGCCATTTGAAAACAGAGAACCAGGCATTCTCATGAAGCTATTTTAGAAAGCAAATACAGCTCTGAGTGAGCAAATTCAAGGAAATTGAATTTGACAATAAACATGGAAATTGAAAAGACCCTAAAATCGGCTAAAATATATTTATTTTCCTAGCTGTAACATTCATACTGTGCTTGCTGCTACCAATGGTTTCTTTTTTGTAGAGCATATATGCCTGACTAGTTGATACTAAACCATGGTCTTGCTGTTGTGTAACTTCCTCATCCATCTTGCCCTGTCTTCATCTTGCCCTGATTTTTGTTGTCTCATCTAGGTTTTGCACAGTGTCTGTATGAGTGGTGCATTGTAGCCAGATGGGGGCTGCCTGTTGACTTGTGTAATGTGGCTCCTGCTTGCTCCAGACATCTGTGTACACTACAAACAAAATAACTGCAACTACTGTACTCTACTATGTAAATTGTGTGAAACTGAAAATTATCACAGAGCTGTAAATGTCAAATGAATTTTGAATGTCTGTACCACATAGCAATTTGTAGTAATTGAGTAACTGTCCTTATTACTTGAAACAAGTTTCTTCTTTGGCAAGCAGCAAGAGATGATCCTTTGGAGGATGATTCTACATTGCATGTTCATGATCATATTTTTTCACTACGCTCATGTATGATGATTCCAAGAATATTTATCCATTGAAAAGGAGATACCATGCTCTTAGGTGTGGCATTCACATTCTCTGAACAGAGAGAGACATAATTCTCTCTCAGGTTTTTTCCTGAAGAAGCACAGAGATCAAAACAATTCTTATCTCATTTGCTGCTCCTGTGTTTGTGCCCATGTGGAATGGATTCTGGAGATTGTTTTCCCAAGGTGACCAATTGGATCCCCACGTCTGGGTCAGGACTCTCAGGCAGAGAGTCATGAGTTTTTCAGTTAGCAGTTAGTAGGAGTTAGTTAGAAGCTAGGAAGTAGGTATGGTATAGTATAGTATGTATCTCTTTAATATAATATAATGTAATACAGTTTTAATAAAGTGAGTATTCAGCATTCCAAAGCCATGGAGTCAGATGCCAATCATTTCCCAGACATCAGGGGTGCCCTGCTTTTACAATACTTAGGCACTGGAACTTGCCTACCATGGGGACACCTTGATAATTAAGGATTATCACCAGCTGTGAGCAGGAGCAGAGATTGTGTTTGCTTTGGATGACACTACAGAAGGCTGTGCCCCTCCTGCTTACATTGCCTGCTGCAAAACCGGGAAGGTCACTATTGGAAGCGGAGCTACAATGTGAGGATGAGGACACATATGGGCAGCCCAGGCCCATGGGAGTGCCCAGACCTTCTCTCTGGCAGCAGCAAACCAAACAAACTCTATACCTTCACAAGATTCCTGTGGTGATTCTGCCCCTTCCCATGGTCAAAGCCCTGAGTGTCCATCCTTGGAGAGGTAAAATTAAATTTTGCTAATGCCCCTGGGAAACCTTAAGCTGTCTCTCCATACTGCAATTCCACATTTCATAATTAAAATCTCTTTTTTATCCTCCTCTTACACAAAACCTTTTCTGCTGAGGACCTCAGAAAATTTTCTGCATGGCTTCTTTGGCCTGAAAAGTAGCACCTAAAGGATTACCACACTGCATTGTATTCAGATCTTATCCAGTATTGCAGATAATAAAAAAATCCTGAAAATTACAATCTTTGTAGCTAAAAACAAGTAGTGTTAAAAATAAAATATACATACATACAGTGTATTTTGATGAGTATGAACAGGTAGGTTATAAATTATATAATGTAACAAGTAGAAAAGTTAACACAATACTTGATCTGAAAATGAGAACTAACCAACAATAGATCATTATAACTATGCATTTTAGCTCATTTGACATGTTCATTCAACTCACCCTTGTATAAATATTGTTAGACTGCATATATGTCAGAGTTGAGAGGGCCACAATACACAGAGTATCACCACACAATTTCAGAAGGCTTTAAGCATCTGCCCATACAGAGTAACATCCTATCACATCAGAAGGCTTCAAGTGTTTGCCCTCCTTGTTCTTTAGCCCAGCCTTTTATAGCCCTCATGGTTCATGCATTGTACCTGGGTGCCCTCTGTTCCCTTTGGTGATTGGTCAGTGCCCCTGGGCCCTCCATGTCTCATTGCTTTCAATGCTGCTCACCTGCTTTCCACAGCTGTGCCCATTGTGGATGAGGCTCGGCCGCAGCCCCACTCCCAATTATCACAAACTGTGTGCCTACACATATACAATCACTTTTTCACTTACCTGTTAAGGCTAGTGGGGAAAGAATGTATTTAACTCCTAATTTGTAAATGACTGCATGATTCTGACCTGTTATTAATAGAGGTAGACTTGATGTAAACTTCAAATTTGAGATATGGAGCCAGAGACAGACATACTTAAAGGTCCATACTTGCTTGGAGTCAGGGATTAATTTGCTTACTAATTATTTCTCCAAGATCAAGTGGGCTAAGTAAATATGTTAGTCTTCAACACCTTGTTCTCTAGAGGATATATGCAATCCTTCACCAATAACTTTAAATTTTCAAATTCTCCTCTTAAAATAGATATATGCCTTGGCCCCAGAAGGCAGCTAATGTAACATCATTTTATCGTGAGGCTTTGGAAAACATTTGCACAACTGAGTATTTAAGAATTGTGTATAAACTGAGTATTTAAGAATATGTTTCATATTTTCATGCTGAAATGTATGCAAAAAAATTCCATAATTACTGGAATCCTTAAACATCTGCATGGGGATAATCTGCTTTCTTGTAAGATTCAGGTAGATGTCAGAAATAGAAATCTGGCTGAGCTGTGCCGCCTTTTGATCCTTGTCATAGAAAGGATTCCTTCCATAGGAAGGATTTTGGTGTCTCTCTTTGGAAGCGAATGATAAATTCCTCTTGGTCTTAGGGGCAGCAGGGCTTCACTTAGGCAGCTCTTCCTGGCAGAGATGTGTCACCAAGTCAGGGAAGGGATAGCCCAGCACCTTGGATCATTGATGACTCCTTGGTGAGAGGATGAGTACTGAAATACCTTTGAGGGATCTGAGAGTTTTATTGTCATTGTTTGTAACTGGGTGTCAGTTAAGCCCATATTTAGTTAGCAAACCATACCAAGTTTTTAAGGCCCATCTGGAGCAAAACATGTAAATGGAAAAGGGGGAAGCACATTTAGCCTTAAAATTATCACCAGGTTTACTACCATCAGTGCTGCATCTCATGTTCTTTATGGCTTTGCAGTCTAGGGAAGAATAACTGCTTGACTCTGGCTAGATGTATTTTAAATGTAATTACCTTGGTTGTTCAGCCCATCAGGCCTAAACCAGATTTAAGATGACAGAGCATAGCATAGAGTTGTTTTCCATGGCAACTGTAAATATGAGCTGTCTATTGTAACTGTTCTCTGAATATACAGTTTTGAAGTGCTTATCCAAGCATATCTGGGATTTGCTACCTGGAAAGGGGTAGAATAAGAATAAGAGGGTGCAGAAGGCTATAAATAAGGCAGAACAAGCCCTGAGGGGTGTAATTGGGTAAAACTTTTCACCTCGCAGCTTCTTCCACCTGCTTTTATGTTATGCTGTAGTTCAGTGTTCAGTGTATCCTACCTGTATGTACTACAAAGGGGGATGCAGTTCATCTTTAATGAAGTGCTGTGGCAGTCCTGAGGGAAGCTGATGCAAAGATGTTCTTTCCCTGGGGAGGACTTTGGCTGCCAGGACTCTTTCAGAGCAAAGCAGGAGAGTGGGAATAGCAATAGGAAATTTTGGAGAGTAGCTGCAGATCCTGTGCATGCAGTTGAAGAGAACTTGGAAGAGTTGGTCTCAGTTTTGATTGTAGGGTTGAAAAATGCAGACAGCAGCTGGAAGAACCAGATGCACAAGGACACAGCTGAAATGTCATACAGCTGTCTCAGGGCTATGTTCTTTCCTCACTAAATGAGGGCTTAGAGAAGAGTTTGGAAACTATCCTTTAATACATTGTTGACTGAGAGATTTCTGTGGACCATTCACTTTGATGTGACAGAAAAAACTAAGGGCTGACTTGTTTCCCAGCTATAGCCTGTGATGGAGAACTGATGAATGTCTGGGTTCCAGCGTTGCAGATGAACATGTGACTGGTACCCAGTAGTATGTGATTGACAAAATCCAGTCTAGAAACTGAAACCCAGAGACTTACTTTCCTTTGTTATTTAATTCTTATTGTTTGAATGGTGAGAACAAACAATTAACCAACAAATGCTGCAGGTGGTCTACTACTTTTATTGTTTTTAATAAATCTGAACCACTTTGATCTATATGGTTTTAAGTGGTTGCTTATTCAAGGATATTCTATAGCCTTGTCCATCAGAAAAAAAGGTTTTGGTCATGGTTTACTCTAGTATGTGGAAGATTTTGTTGCTGCTTAAAATACAAAAACAAAATTAATATATGTCAAACAAGCATTGAATTTCCCACAGTGCTTGCCCTCAGTCTGGTGGGAAGAAGAAGAGACAGGAAAAAAGATACACAAACAAATACCGTGTGAACTAAAAATAGGATATGCATAATAATTTTCAATTGGTAGGGAAGGGGCTTGATGAATTCCCACAGAATTGGCAAATGATATACATCATCCACAAGGTCAGTAGTCGTGGGATGTTTCATCCTAATTCCTCCCTCCTGAAATGAAATCTACCCAAGGAAACAAAGCATATTGGGGGGGGGGGAAAAAAAACTGTTTGGGGGGGGGGGAACCACAAAAAGTTTCTTGCTGCCAGCTGAGATTTGAATTTCCTGCTCTTGAACTTCCTCTACACAGTGAATCCTTTTCTTTCTGTGTGACTAGAAGATGCACATTCAGTCCAAAATGAAAAACCAAACAGTCAGGAAGTCAGGATGACTAGCTTAAAAATGGTACCTGCACACTGATTCCAGAACTTCCTTGTACCTCATCCTGTGACCTTAAATGTTGTCTCTTAAGGTTGTTTAGCTAGGTCATTTTAATTTTGCTATGGAGAACCCCTACTCCCTACCTTCTCTGAAATCTTAAAGTCTGTATAAATATTTTTGTGGGGGTTTTAATATGTGCCTCTACAGTGCTCAGTCTCCAGTTGCACCAGGATGCTGTTGTATTGGAACAATAAAGAAACACATGGACAAACATTCCCTTTCCAATATATTAGCTGCTTAAGTAGAAAAGTACTTTCATTTCATCTGACAAATGCGAAGCTATGCACAGAAACATGAATTGCATTGGTAAATACAAGAATTGACTTTAGGTGTTCTAACTGTAAACCCAAGATTTTAATCACATGTCAATCCAACCAATCTGCCTTCTAGCTGTGGGTTCTTCTTTCATTAAATCTTTTCTTTATTTTTTCTTTTTATTTTTTAGGCAGGTATTTTGTACAGTGGTTGCTGCAGAGACTAACAGATTACACTTCCTTCAGTGTGATAAATTCATTTACCATAATTCTCCTGGTGTGACTGGGGAATGGGTCATTTACGAAGCTTGATAATGATAAGCATATGCAAAAGGACACTTATAAACCAAAATTTATTATAGCCTGATCTTTCTAAAATATATACACACAATAAAATCTTCCTGAAATCAATGCTGTTGATCTAATGATCTAATGATCAATGTTGTTGATCTAACACCAGGTTATCTCTAATATATGAGATTAATTGATACTTTTAGTATGGGAAGAGTGCTAATGTTCTTATTAGCAATTATATAAAAAGATCTCTTAGCACAGTTATAAACTATTGCTTTGTAGGATTTAAAAGCAGTTTGGAACTCTTAAGGACCATGCTATATATAGCTAATCTTTTCTGTGTGAGTAGAGAATGTGTTTCTATTGAAATGTATGTAAATTCGACACGTCAGGTCAGTTCTAAAAAGGTAAAGAAAAAAGATTAGCAGTAACTAAATTGAATGAATTATGTACTTACTGACAAAGAACACTGGTATTTTCTAATCCCTTCTAAGACTTTTACTCTATGTGCAAGATTATGGGTAGTTTTCCTGAATATAATAATGTTTTCAAAGGTCCCTAAAGGCTGACACCTGAATCTTCTTACCTTTTACAAAGAAGAATTATTTCTTAAAATTATGAGGCATTATTAACACTTTCGAACTGGTTTAGAAAGAGATTAGAAAGTTATACCCTACCAGATGGCAGTCAACATTTCTGAGTAAAAAAATCTGTTTCCAAAGAAAACTAAGAGTTTTGTGTGGGGTCAGTGTCTTTTTGTAAATTATCCCAGAATGGTCTTAGGTTGCCAACATTTTGACTGGTAATTATAGCTAACTTCCTGTAGAAATTTATGTTACATTCACTTTCATATGAGTCAAAGAGTGATGAATCATATGCCCTTATAAAAAGTCCCTCTCCAGCTCTCTTGTAGTTTCCTCTGGGCACTGGAACACTGCTCTAAGGGCAGTCCTGCTCCTCCTCTGGCTGAACAACTCCAATTCCCTGAGCCTGTCTTCATGGGAGAGCTGCTCCACCCCTCTGATTATCTTCATGGCTCTCCTTCAGACTCACTCAAAGCTTCTTTCCTGCTTTAAAGTAGAAACAAATTTCTACTTTAAATCATGAAGCTATAATTATAAATACTTTAGTACAATATTTTTAAAATTATTGTTATTTTTATTTCAAGAAGAAGACTAGAGAAAGGACCTCCTCTTAAATACATTTGATCCAAATTAAAATCTTTTGAATTGCACTAAAACTCTCAGAAATCAGTTCAACCTTTATGTGTTATGGATGGTTTCATGGATTTGTGCAAATGTTTTAGTGGCCCTCCCTTACTCCATGGTCTGAGCTACTGTTTGCCTATACATCTCTCTCATGATGCATTTTGGCATACTGTCATGGCAATCATGCACTGCAGAAAAGGCTGTCTAACTCTTAGGCAGGAGGGAGGGCTCTAGAATGACAGGTCTCACTAGGCACTTCAACCTCACAGACTGCTGGATCTTCATGTGGCCTTCAATCAACTTTTCTTCAGTTGGTTCTAATGCAAGAAAATTAAATATGCTGATATGAAAATGCTGAAATTATTCTTTTGGGTTTAGAGAAAAAAATATTTTCTGGTTTTTTTTCAAAACATTTCGAGTAATTTCTGAGAATGTTTTCGTATTCAGTCTGTTTCTGGAACAAAAGAAACATCAAAATATTTGAGCTCAGAAAACATTTGAGTGAATGTTCGTGGGTGTCTCAGTCAATCCCTAAAATGAAGAAAATATGCTGTCAGAGACAAATAAAAGGAAGAGGAGTTCCCAAAAGATGGAAGTGCCACAATGAAATGTTGGGTACATAAAGTAGATCAGGCTTTTATGTGAATGTCAGGGAACTGCTTGTCATGTATACAGTGGTGTTCATAGAATAAGCTGAGTGAGAAGGGACCTAGAAAGATCATTGAAGTCCAGCTCCTCGCCTGCACAGCACCATCCCTAAGAATCACACCATGTACCTGAGTCTATTTTCCAAATTCTTCTTGAACTCTGTCAGGCTTGATGCCATGACTGCTTCCCTGGGGAGCCTGTTCCAGTGCCAAATTATCCTCTGGGGGAAGAATAACTTCCTAATAACCAATCTCCCCTGACACAACTACATGCCCTTCCCTAGGGTTGTATTTTTGGCCACCAAATAGAAGGAATCCCTCCACTTCACCTCATGAGGAAGCTGTAGAGCACTGTGAGGTCTCCCCTTAGTCTCCTCCAGACTGAACAGTTCAAGTGACTTCAGATGCTCCTGATATGGCTTCCCCACAGGGCCCTTCACTATCCTCATGGTGCTCCTTTGGGTGCTCTCTAAGAGCTTTATATCCTTCTTAAATTGTGGCACCCAAAACTGCACACAGGACTTGAGGTGAGGCTGCACTAGCAGAGAGTAGAGCAGGATAGTAGCTGATGAGGCTGAATGACTTAAAATGCTCTTTTCTTAGCCTTTTGTCTTTTGTTTTCTATTCCTCTGCATGGATGTGCCTCCATAGTTGTCATGAGTTAAGCTATTATTTTATTTAGTTGAGTTTCTTGAGAATTTTTTTTACTAGTTTATTTGGTATTTTATTTGACCAGAGTGATCAATTGAAAATAACTGGCTAATGTTTCTCATGAATTTTGACTATGGGAAACTCCATAGATGGACCAATATCTAAAAAGCACTTTGGTTTATGGCTTATTATGGAAATGAAATCATGCTTCCTTTGTGTAAGTGCATACAGATGTGCATACCCTTCTTAATCACTTTTAAGCTCATTGTCCTTGCAGAAATCAGCCCTCAGAGAC
>NW_005054353.1:3148774-3177339 GCF_000277835.1 Geospiza fortis | reverse complement strand
GCCTTCAGGAAAAGATGTTGGGTGAGCTCATCCTTTTTTAAGCACTAGGAAGGATGATACACAAATGAGCTGGCTTTAGAAGTTTCAGGGGAGCTTGCACCTTTCTAGAGAAGTACAACAGAAGTGACTTACAAATTGTAGAAATCAGGCAAAGTTCATTTTAGTATTTGTAATATTTGAAGAGAAAATATCCATGTACTACCATGGTAGTCATTCATTCATTCAAAGTGGAAAGTTTCTAAACCTGAATTAGGGATCAGACGGAGAAAAGTTTTTCAGTGAGATGTTTGTGTTCCTACAGTTCTTCAAAGTGATTCCTGTCTGGTAAGTGTCAAGGGAAGAAAAGAAACTAAAAATACGAGTTAAGTATAGCTAATGTATTTCTCTCTATTCTGCCATGTAGCTATCTCAGTATATGATCAAGGGATGATCTGGTCTCTCTTTATATCACAGTGCTATGCTTGGCACAGGGCTGCTACAGAAAGATGTTGGATAGGAAGAGGCTTATCAACTGTACTTTGTTCCCTTTTTGTTTTGACATCCTGCTATCAAGAAGGTCTTCTGAGGAAAAAGAGATGAGATTGTTAGATAATTCATCTAGGTCAGACTGGTATTAAATAGAAACAAGTAAAATTCTTGCATTTCATGAAGTATGGAGTTAATATTCTGTGACATTTTCATTCAAAACTTTGCTTTGTTTCAGAACTGGAAGTCATTTTAGTGTCTTTTTAATACAAAGACCAGGGAGGAGAAGTTCCAGAAGGACCAAAATCCCTTCTTTAGGAACAATGATATGCCATAAAAACTGTGCTAATTAAATTTGCATATTCTGCAAAGAGAGCTGAAATGAATTACCAAGTGATGGATGTTGCTTAGTCAAATGTCACTTTGACTTTAGTGTAAATGTTCAGCAGAAAGCTTTTTCATGAGATTTAGATTTCTTCCTAAAAGTCATACTTCATCTACCTTCTGTGGAGGGAGGGGAATTCAGCCTAAATATGTGAGATCAGTAGAGCTGACTTGTTTTTATCTCAGTCCAAAAGCCACTAGTATTGAAAGTTGGTCTCCTTCTATACCTCTAACTGACCCTAAAACCCAGCCAAAGTAAACACTGAATCTGTGAGGAGGTCCCAGGCAAAATTTGGATGCCACAGCTTATGTGCAATGTCTAAACTTCTCCTTCTATAGTTGACAATGTCTTAGATTTATCTCTATTATACTGCTGTCAGCGCTCATCGATTTTGCACACTCCAGCTTGACGGACCATTTAATTAACATTAATCTGTTTTGAATATACAGCCTGCATAGGTAAGATGTGTACCCTGCTCCTTGTGTAAGTGCTATCTTTATATAATTAACTGTTGATAGCCTATACCTCATTTACAGATAAGCTCCTTAGGAATTTCCTGTAGTGTGACAATTTGCTTTGTTTTGTTTTTCATTTTGGGTTTTTTTGTTGTTTTTAATGCAAGGTCATTGGCAAAGTTGCAGGTGTAATTTCTTACTGTAAAGCCTGACTTCTAACACCATACTGGTAAGTGGATTATACAGCTGGTTCTTGAAAATAGGCCTTTGAATCATTTGCCATCTGGTTACTTTGAAGTTTATGGAAAATGGATTTGGTGTCATTCCCCAGATGTCCAACCTCTTTTGCCATTTATGTTAATTGACCCAGTTTGTTGGCCAAGTTCAAAGAAGGAGCAAAAAGTTAATATATTGTAGAGATGAAATTTCTCTGTCACTCATAGAAATGACTGAAAGGCTGGCAGGATGGGTCAGGAGTGCTGGCACTCCTAATTTACTTTCCAGGAGGAAAGGACTTCTTGAAATAGTCAGGGAACTTATAGAAAATCTGAATGAGGCTTCTTGTCTTATTTAAAGAAAAACTTTCATTCCCAGTGGGTATGGTGTTTATTAGAACAGTGAAAATACACATTCAAGATAAGCAACCAACACTAGCCAAGCTGAAAATTATTATAAGGGGTCCCTTAGGAGTAGCTTGTTATAATTTTTTCTTCCTATAGTCAAGGTTAGGAGAGAAGAAATAAAGGTTCATTTCAAGCATTTCAGGTACATCTGAAATAAAATATTGTCTACCTTCTCAATGTAGGTATAAAACTACAGAACCATGCTATGTAATTTCAATAATTCTTTTGGAAGAGGGGAATATAATGACTGAGAATTGTAGAAGGTGAACTTACTGACTGTAAAGAACACTAATATTAGAAATATTATAAGATTTGTGGTATGTCCTCCTCTTACAAAGGCTATTCTCTCAAGTCACTGAAGCAAAAAAATTACTCCAGGTTGTGATTTTTTGATTCTAAGATTAACCAGGATCCAAGAATTTTCTAAGAGAACTTCTGACATGGGAACTTCAGTGTATCGGGGATGCTGCTTACACCATTGGCTATGCAGGCCATATCTTTATACAGGTAGTCATGGAAATCAATAATGAGAGGAAACTGAAAAACCACCACATCAAAGCTGGAACTTCAGGTAAGCAAGTACCAGATTTACCTTACTCCAAAGGTAAATCATTAGCTTTGCCTCAGGACCTGCTTTCTGCTTTTTAAAAGGATTTTCTAGGCAGACCTGTGATACACATCTTAATCACTCTTTTTTGAAAGACTGATTATTACATGAAGACCTGTGATCCATTTGGTAATCAGTTTCAAAATTTTGGATGCTGTTCAAGGCAAAGATGTAATGCCAGATCTAGATCTAAAATCTCTTGGTATTTCACTGTCATTTTTTGGTTTCTACAGGCAAAGACTCCACTGAGAGAAAGAAAACAGATGAACAAGTGCTACATGCCTTAATTCTGTCCTCGGAATTGGTAACAGCCGTGTCAGCAGAAATACTTATTTTGCTGGTGTAAGTGAGGCTGTGGACTCCCCTCCCTGTCCATGCTGGCTGCACTGACTGGAGATATTATTGTACCCCAGCTGCTCATTGTAATCCTGTCCCCATCCACAGCTTTTCAAACGAAAATAATCATGCCACCACTTCTGGGCCATCTGAGTGAACTGAAACCAGAGACCTGGGTGGACTGAATCCACTGGCCATGCTGACAGCAAGTGTAAAAGGGAAGTATCCCCCTGATATTCCTACCTGCAAAACGGGGATGGCAACACCTCCCAGCAAAGAGTAGGCAACCAAGAACTGAGAATGCAGTAGCACACTCAGCCTGTAAGGCTGTCAAAAAGCTTATTTTAGGCTGGTGTGCTGCTATGGTTCTTAGAGAACAGGAAGGTTTTTCTAGTGAAAACAGGTTTAAATTATTCCATAGACAGTAGTGTGAAAGAATATGTTCAAAAAACCTGCATATAATGAATATGCAAAAGGTTGTGCTGACACATTTAACTTTGGCTGGTTTTGCAGTCTCTATGTATCCTGAGGATAGCTTTTATATGGAATATATGTGCATGTGTGTATACATATATATATACATACAGATACATACAGTATTTAACATAATCCAATGCATTTCCTATATAAAATACCATAAAAAATCTTGGCTTCTTGTGATGACAAATAGCAAGAAAACTCTCAGAGCTAATGCATTTAAATTGACTGATATAAAATGGAGGCTTTTTTTTAAAGGCTCTGAACATTTTCAGCAGTGCAGACACTCTCATGTTCTGTGCTTAACTAATGGCAGCTGTATTCTCCAAAATTGTACATTTGGTCCTGTCTTCCCATATGCTCTAACAGCTAACCAACAAAAGCTCTCAGGAGTTAAAAAAATCTTTCTGAGCTCAGGGCAAAAAAGGTTTTTACACTGATATTATGTTGCAGGCCTTTTATAAATCAATTTATCAAAGCAAGAAGCAAATCTAAATTTTTAATTCTAACTATGCATGCGATAATTATTAATAAACTGATGGACAGCAGTTGAGTGTTCATGATGTACTAAATATTAGTTCTGCAGATGTCTCATTTACTTTGCTTTCAGCATTCAGATATCAATATAAGTCATTAAAACAACCATTTTTAATTAATGATAGATGATTTTATTGGAGCCTTACTCTTCTAGAGAACTGATACTTAACATTACTGATGCTAACAAACAGACTAGTCAGAAGTTTCACTGACCACAGTTTTATTTATACAATTAAGTTTCAAGTGGCCAGGTTTGAAAATAATGTGCTCAATTTAAGCATAGTTTGGAGTGTCATGTCTAGGGGATCATCCTAAAGACAGATGTTTTTTAAAAAATATTAACAATTGGCAGAAATGCCCATACCAAAGGGAGAGGAAGAAATCTCCCCTTTTTCCAGAGCCAGCAATTAGTAGGAATTATATTTACTGCAGTATTATACTGTGCAAAGATGTGTATTGGCACATGGTGTTTTGCTCTCATGGTACTAAAAAATTCCAAGAAACTAGCTTGCAATGCAAACAGAAAAATTATGTCAGTAACTAAAAAACTAACCAAACAAAAAAACTCCCCACCAAAGCAAAACAAATAAACCAATGCATTTGGCTGTCTGTATTTTAGATTTACAGATTTCCTTCCACATCGATGAATAGTCTCCAGCTATGGAGCAACCCTTTATCACTCTGTGACCCTTTGTGCCTGAAAAAGACAGTCACTGTCTCATAGGCAGACTCTGTCCAGTGGGGCTGTCTCATCCTTCTTGATGTTCACAGGAGTTCTGTGACATGCAGAGCATGTACAGTGGATTTAATACTTTTATCACCTGGACCATCCATGAAAATGTTAGATCAGACTGACCAGTCTTTTACCACCACTCTGCATTTGGTTTTAGAGGAATTTGAGGGCTGTCCCTGCACCAGGGCCATCAGTTGTGGCACTGCCTGATGCTGTTGGATAATCCAAAACCTAGACTGTGGTTGTCCTTGGGACACTGAAACACCCCTTCATTGTTTGCAGCTGGACTGTTACTGTTTTCTTCTTTGTTAACCACTTGGTCTTTTGGTCAAGGGAAACTTTTGATAGCCAGTCTTTAGGGTCAGGATTAAGATCTGTGCTGCCAAATGCAGACGATGTGATCTATTTGTTGTGTAAGAGCACTAAGAGAAACATCAGCCTGAAATCACTTTGGGCCAAAAAGTTACAGTACAGACAATTATGTCATCAAAGGGCTTTCATGTGTCAGTTGTTCACCCAGAAAGATTTTGGGGACTGGAAAAAAGGTCAAGTCTGTGCCTACCCCAGACCTTTGGTAGCCTTGCTCACAGTCTAGGGCGTCCTGATTTGCCCCCAAATTCTACTGCAGTGCTGCATCTTGACACATGTTGTGGGAAGCAGTCAGTCTCTCTAGAAGATAATGTCTCTCAGTCTCACAAATGTCCTCCCCCTTTGAACTGCAGCTGTCCTCCAGCACTTTGACCCTCTATGCTGGAGATGTAGCAGAGAGGGGAAACAACTCTGCTTGTGTAAGGGCATGATGCAGAGCTAACTGCAGAGTTTCAACTCCTTTTGAGCCTTATGGACTGGGAGACTGCAATGTTAATGGTTAATTACTTTAACAATCAGCCATTTGCAAAAGCAACAGTGTGTTTTGGTCAGGCCAGATTTGCATTCCCAACAAAAGCCAGGGAGGAGAGGTTTTTGTGTGTGGTGGCAAAATCCCTGATCCACATAAGACAGAGGGGGTGAGCACTCATCACCAGGAGATGACCACAAAAACCAACCTTTGTTTAGTAACAAGCCGGGGTTTGAGCCACATAAGGGAGAGAGCCAATAAGAAACAGATTCTACTTGGTGGGATAATGCATTTCATCAAGCCAATTTCCTCCCTTACACAACTGTCTCAGTTGTAAAACTTCCCCCCTTCCAGGAAGCACCAACACATTCTCATGTAGGCCTGAAGGTATTCATCCCTTCTGATGGGGCATAACTGGGTCAACTCTGCTGGCTGGTGTGAGAGACAGCTGTCATGTCTTAGAAGGTGTCATGTACCATCAAAGGTGCCCAAAGTGCCCCCAGACACATCTCTGAGGCTTTCCACTTCAGAGAACTGTGCATAATCCACAGTGTTGCAAGAGATCTACAGGGTTACATCAGGCAGTGTAAAACTGCCCCCTCAGGGGAGGTATTCCCACATAAACCTGAATTTATATGAACCCATTGAAGTCTGTGTTTCGTGGGCCTCCCCTACTCTGATGGATCAAGATTTTAATGACCAGTTCAACCAGCAGACATCAAAATTGAAATGGTCAAGTCTCATTTCTGGATCCACAGGTGGTGATATTTTCCTCTCCACAATCGACTCCTATCCTTTCTTTTTCTTTCTTTTCCTTATATATTTTCTTGAGTGATATCTTTATACTTGTATATTGTTATATTACTATAGAGAATAATAACCAAATGGCTACATACCTCCTTTCTATTGCAACCAAATTGTTCCAAAATAAACCCTACACACATATATTTAAACACTGATCATTCACTGTTGTTTCACTCTAATCCACCCCACAGGAATCTATTAAAAAGAACTTCAGTTACCCTCACCTTCAGGGACAGGTCATAGCACTAAGTCTGTAATTTTAACAACTGTAAGTATTGGGAGTCCAATTCCCTTTCCTCACCTGTGTCATTATTCTAGCATGATGCCAATGAAAGGCTTCTGGCTGCTGAAATTGGGAGCTGCATTTAAAAACAGTCAGTGATGAATCTAACATATGTTTTTATCTGCAAGCATTTATTAGGACTGAGCTGGTAAAGAGGGACATAGGACTAAGCAAGGTAAGAGGGGAAATAGAAATTAAGGGCAGGGAGCTAGGAAAAAGCGAAAGGACAAAAAGTAGCCTGAGAGGAAGAAAGATGATGGAAACAAAAGAATCATTGCTGAAACAGAAGGATGCTTCAAAAGTGAACTCACAGACATGGCAGCACACTGGGGAAAGATGATGTACAGAAAAGGAGGGAAATTAATAATGTATTGCTCCATTGAACTTCAATTCTGAAGTGGATGCTGGAATTATTACTGCAATTTAAAAGTTTTCCAACTGAATTGGAATCAAGCTCTCACTTCACCCTTCACATCCTATTAGGCAGTTCTTAGATCATAGCTTATAGGTGCTCATAACCTCCCATCCTGACTATGGTGGCCTTGGTGCAGCTTGACCTCCTTGAGCCTTGTCTTCCCCCTGGCACAGACTAAATGCAGCCATCTCTGCATCCATCTGCAGCTGACCTCCCTTTTCATCCTATCACTCTGAGTTTTCCCTTATGAAACCTTTCTAACAATTTCTGTGTTTACCTTCTTTTTGCATCATCCCATTCATGGCATTTACAACAAAGGCTTCCATGTACAATGCCTGTCACATTTTATACCATACTGCCCTCTATAACTTGAATCTCACTTAAGTCCAGAAAATTATATAATCAGAGTGTTTCATGAACCAGAAGCTACTACTTAACAGAAGTAAATTTTCCTGTCAAGCTCAGGCACCAAAATGCAGCCTATTGTAAGCTGCATCCTTTCAATTACTGTTCATTAATTTTATGCTTTTTGTGACAAGTTTTGCATTTTCTCCACTGGTTGGAAAATACATACTGCATGGGTGTTATGATCCAGTTCTTTAAATTATTAGAAATGTCTCTGCCCAAATTGAGGTGCAAACAAGACCATATGCCAAAGTCAATAGTATGGATTTTATTTAAAAGTAAATGAAAGAGAGAGAAAAAGAGAAAGAAAGAGAAAAGAGGTGGGGGGACAGAAAGAGAGTGAAAGAGACAGATAAAGTAGAAAATATCACCACTCCCAGCAATGTCCTATTGATCCTCTCCATCCAGTCTTCTTGGTGGTGAGGGTCCCCCCAAAAATATAGAGTCTGATGGGTTAATACACATTTAAGCAAGGTGGGAAAGCCCAGGGAGCACTCTGGAGGAGGGCAGGTAATTTTGACACTGGGTCTTGTAACAGACTTTGGATCTGTCAAATTGCTTTGCATCATGTGCTGTGCTGTGGTGCAAGGCCTCAGGAATAAGTCTGGGGAGCACTTTGGGAGGTCTTTGATGGGCTATGACACCCCCTCAGCTGCTCCTCACATGAAAGTCCCATGGATATGGCCTTCCTGGGGTGGGGAGAGGGGGGAGAAAGTCTGCGCAAACCTGCCCTCAACAGAGAGCCTGAGGGCTATGGCTTCCCCCACGCCATGGAACCCAGACAGGGATGATTTTCGGGACAGCTGCTGGGTTTGGCTTTCTTGTGGATGTATTCTTCTCCCTAAGCCTTGTTTGCTTTTTGAGATCACTGAACAATAGTGTCACCTCTATTTTATCTCAAGTTGCCTTAGGTGGCTTAGCTCACAATCCAAAGTTCCCCTTAGGACGCATCTTCAGGGAGGGGAGGGCTTTGGTGATTACACCTTCTTTATACAGTTTTGTCATCATGGGGAAAAGATCCTTCATAACAATGTTTCAGCCATGAACCATAACATTTCAGTCTCTGACTACTGGGAAAAGAAAACCATTTCAGAAAATGAAGACAGTCTTCATGAGTAAAGGTCATAATAAGCAAGCCTTGACTTGCAGCCTGGTTTGAGAAGTTTTTGCTTTAGGCTACTGGGTTTTCTGAATGTCTCCATGAAAAGTAAATTGAAAAGTAACACAAAGGTCATCTGATTTACAACTGAATGAGTTTTGAGACTGAGAAGAGACTGCCTGTCTCTTTTCCACCTCTTGCCCACCTTTAGCCCTTCCACTGTCTTTACCCCTCCATCCAGTACCAAGGGATTTAAATTGTCATACTTCCAATTATTTCATAGCTTGAGGTAAAGGAAATGCTTTACTGCCTTCATCTACATGTACTGTGTAATGCAGGGAATTAGCAAGAGGTGGTGACACTGACACCCTCTCTAACGCTGGAAGGACTACCAGTGCTCCAATTCACCATTTATGTAATTAGAAGATTTCTGAATCTGACTATCTTTGGTGAACTAAAGAAGTTGTCACCAGAAACAATTTGCCCCACCAGCCCTTCTTCTGTTCACAGAGCAAGGGGCAGGTCTTCACCAGGAGAGAAAGAGCTGATCATGCTCAGTGAGAAATTGAATTTCAGGCACAGCAGAAGCCCTGCTGTAATTTCATTTTTTTCTTATTGTGTTCTTAAAATTATTCTGTTGTTGGTTAAAAGTTGTTGTTTGGCTTCAGTTATCTAGCAGTCCAAGATATGTAAAGTAGGCATTTTAAATGTAATAATCAGATTAAAGTGTAACTTGTGAAATATGATCAATATATAATTTCAGCCCTCACTGAACTGTTAGGCATCTGCATGACCATGATGCCTAGTGCTCCCACAGCTGACAGCAAGTCCCATGAGACCTGTGACTGAAAGGCCACAAGACACCTGCTCCCAACTCTCCAATACTTACCTTTTCCTCAATATCAAATTGAATAAATGCAGGTTATGCCACCTGATAACCTGCTTATGCCTTCTCTACACAGTCAGCAGCTCTGGAGAGCCATCCCTGGGTGGAACTCCGCTGGGTAATGAGGCACTGCCAGCCACTGCTATGACCATGCACTTGACTGCCCATATCTCTACCTCAGGAACAACCATCATCATGTATTTGCTTTTTTGGTTTGTTTCTGAGTGCACAAACAGCAGAAGCAAATGCATACCATTAGACTCATAAAGAATGTTTTCCCCTCTGCCAATAAATGTCAGCACCTGCATCTTTTTCTTTAGCTATTGCCACAACTTTATTGGCCACTTAGATCAACAAGACAGGCACAAGAGTTATTTGGTTTTGGAACAGTCCTAACATATTTTACAGTTCTGAAAACAGAGTTTAAGAAATATCTGGCCAAAATTTCCAGTCAAGGATGGACTCATCTGTTCTTTGCAGTTTTAAAATAGGGAAACCAAAATGCATCAGTGAGATCACTTGCCCTGCCACATCTAACATAGCCCACAATGTGCACAAAACCTCAAGGAGAGGAAAGCATTCTCTCCTTCTGCCTGGAGTTGACTCCCATGCAAAACCAAAGAGCAGATATTTTCAATTCAGCAAAACAGTTGTGTTGCTCTATGGCAACTCTGCTACAGAGCAGCAAAAGAAAAACCTCTGTCTTTTACATCACAGAGAAGATGCATCTGTCCCTCTTCAGGGAATAGCCCTATCCACAGGAAGCACTGCTTTTTACTTTTCTTTTTGAGGTACCTGTACCCCAAAGGCAAAAATCTCATTATCCTTCTCTGTCCATCTTGGCCTGGAAATATTTTTAAATATTCCCTCTGGAAATTAGGTCTGTGTTTTCCAGAACATATGCTTAGTGTGTCCTGTTCCTCGTTCAGATTTTAACAGGTCCAAATGCTGCCTTCCTTCCCATCCTATGGGTTTGCATGCTCTCCATGACAGAGACTGCTGCATGGCTGTGGCAGCTGGGTGCTGCAGAACCTGCAGATATGCTGTAACATATCTTCTCTGATTATGGGCAGTTTAACAGCAATGGGCAAAAATCAGGCACAGAAACTTACTGCTGATTTTCATAATTTTTGTGTCCCATTTTTAATTTGGGGCATGTACTTAAAGCCACAAAGACTCCCAGGAAAAAAATCTTCACTTTCCTCGGCCTCCTAATGTTGGAAAAGAGAAGAAGGCAGACTCTATATTAGAAGTTAGGCTCCTGCCAGGTCACTACTCACATTCCTTTGTCGAGGCTGGGCTCATTTCTCTGCAGGCTTTGATCCAGGGGAATTGCCTGGAAAAGATCTCTGGCCCCAGGTTGCAATACCTGCTTTCCTGGCAGACCCAGCTGTCTCCCTGAAGGCACCATGCTAATGGTACTACCCTACTGTCTGTCTGTCTGTTTTAATGCTTGACCTACATCTAGCGATGTGGTTAGAGAACCCATGGCTCCTTCATGAGTCCTTGGAAAGCAAAATGGACATTTGTGATTAGTGAAATGGTGGTGTATTCTGATTATGGTACCGCTGCTTAATGCCACATTTACCACACTGGACAAAAATGTGATCTAGTCTGGAATGTTATAACTACTACAGGCTGTTAACCACAGCCTGCAACTAACAAGGCTTGAAATTTGCCTATTTACATGGCTGATAGATGAGGGCTAGATTTGCAGTACAGGTCTGAGGAGCTGCAAGTGTGACTAGTAGAGCAGAACCCCTTCACAGTGCTTGCTTTATTGCTGAGTGGATGAAGGAAGAACAGCAAAAATGCATATATGAAGAGAGACTGGGAGAGGGGGTAGTCTTTGGAGAATCTTCCTAATCCCAGGCACTCAGCTCTGGCCACTGGCTGTCAGCATACCCTCCATAAGCAAGTGTGTGCAGAGCATGAGCATGTCCTCTCTCTAAAGATGGCATTGTTTGCCCTTCCACCTTGCTCCCCTCACCAACAGCAAGCATACCAGCAGCAGCTCACTTGCAGAGTAATGCCATAATGCTGGCTAGGTCAGGCAGCTTAGCTTTGACTTATGCTGAACTGGAGGAACAGTGTCGCTGCCATGGCTACAGACTGGGCTTGGGAACAAACTTCTTCTGTGTGTTGGAAACGAGTATAGACAGGATGGATGATCTGATTTGGTCATAGACACTTTGTAAAGGATGAGGACCAGCTTAGTAGCAAAGGTAAATCTAGTGAGCTACTCAAGACTGAAGACTTGTTTTGGGGGAACAAGGATGTTCCACTCTGGGGTTTTATTTCTAAGTGAATTTTCTATTTCATGGTTTCCTGATCCGTGTGTACCAGGCCTGGGACAGATTAGTGAAACCAAATCAATACTTATGGGAAAACAATGCTCATCCTCACCACCTTTGCTGCTGTTACAGCAGAAGTGAGTAGATGAGAGCTGCTCACTGCACCACTGCATGTCACAGCATTGGGCACAGTTATGGTGCCTTGTGCTTGGTGGCATGGAGCAAGGAGGGGGCAGAGTACATGGGTAAACCAGAATCCCAACTGGAATCTTGTCAGCTGTGACCATTTGCAGTTGCTTTGAAACCATCTGCCTGCCTCCAAACTTTTCCTTGCAGACAGATCAACACATAGGCAGTATGGATGACAGTGGACTAGAGCCCCTGTGAGAAATTCAGTCCAACAGTATAAACACATTATCTCATTACACATTACTGCTGACAATGTTAAAAGTACTAAAGTAATATTTTGTTTTTCAGAAGTCAGGCTATAGATATCTATGATTAGGAACTTAGCCACAAAGCACTGGAACATTACTAACAAAATCATATTAAAAAGCTATGAAATTCTGTTACATGGGTTTCATGCCCTAAAGAAGGCAAGTTTTCTCCCTCTCTTGGTTGAAGTTTCATGAGCAGAATCTTTGCTGAAAGAAATCCCAAATACTTTTCCATTAACAATGTATGGTGTCAGTGTATATGTTCCTGTCTGAAACAGAGAAAATGGAAAGCAAGGCAGCTGTGGTGAGGTTACTAGTAAATTAGTATTTTCCTATTGGAGTGTCTAGAGGGAGGTGAGAAGTATTGTTAATTCTCAGTCTCCCCCAGTGAATGGAAGCTGCGGTCAGTTCACTACAGATTATGTCTGCTGGGGTTTTTTCCCTAGAGGACTCCTCCCTTTCCCTGTGCCAGTGTGGGGTCACTCCCATGGCAGACAGTCCTCCATTAACTTCTCCAAAGTGGGTCTTTCCCACAGCCTCCAGTGTGGGTCCCTTCCATGGCATGCAGTTCTTCAGGAATATGCTGGTCCAGTGTGGGTTCCTCCCGAGGACACAAGTCCTGTCAGAAGGCTGCTCCAGCATAAGTGTCTCACAGGGTCACAGTCTCCTTCAGGCTCCATCCATAGCTGTACAGGTTTTTCCCCTTAAATCCATTACCCTAGAGGTGCTGCCACTGTTACTGATGGCCTTGGCCTGGCCAGTTGCAGGTCCATCTTGTAGCTGCTTGGCATTGCCTCCATTGGACATAGAGGAATCTTCTTACAGCTTCTCATAGAAGCCAACCCTATAGCCTTCCCACTTCCAAAATCTTACCATGGAAACCCAATACAAAGACCTAAGAAAACTATTCAGTTATCTTGCAACTTAACATTTTGCAATGCTGCTTAACATTCAGCTACAGTAAGTAAAAGCCAGCACTGGCTACTGTGCCATACTTCTTATTAAAGTTAACAGAGCAGTACAGAGAAAGATTTATGGTTACTAGCAGGGAGGGAGGAAATGTTTCCAGCAAGAGGGAAAAGACAATCATTCACAGGGCAAATGTTACTTTCATTTAGTTTCTGTTATTTATCTATGGCCCCAAACTCAAAATATGTGAGTCTGAATAAGAAGAAGCTATTCATTAATGAAATGTATTCTCATGTAGTCAAATGAACAACATTAATTACAAATGAAATTTTATACAATTGTCTCAAGATTGATCTATAGATTTAAACACTAAAAGACATAAACTCCCTAAATTACACAGATTAATTTCACTACACTTGGTGAAGTTGCTTAGTGTTCACACCTGTATGAGGGAGATCTTTAGTTCCTTTTAAATCCCTATGTGCGTTGTTGCACTCTTTTGACTATTATATGATAGTCTGCTTAATTTTGGCATAAAGCACAAGGACACATAGGCTTATTTAATAATAATATTTCTTCAAGACTTTATCAAAAAGGCATATGTACATTTATGTACCTAGCATCTTCTAAGTTCCCCAGCCTTATTGTGTATTGGGGCGTTACAGAAGACATTCTTTTGCTTTTGCATAATGAGATACGGAGGGACAATTCTGGGGTTTGTGAGCTGGAGGAAGCAAGTTGATAATGAGTCCAGCCACTTCTTAGCAGGAATCTCTCCTGATTATTCACCCTTCTGTGCTAACACAGGCTTTTGAATGCCTCTCCTTTAAAGTGAGGACTGGTACATGACTCCACACTGAAGCAAAGATAAATAAAGTTCTGTAAGAGATAACCTTTCTTTTTATGCCTCCACTGATTTATTTGCCATCAATTTCCCATTTGGTAGAGGTGATTTTCCCACATCATCTGTATTTGGACTTTGCTTTGAAACCTGAATAGGCATGAAAGAAATTTGGTGTAGAAAGGCAGACTATTTCTAGTGTTTATTCTTTTCAATACTGGTAGTAAGAAAGAACCTCTGAGAACAGTGACAGAGAGCATTGGGGATAAGGCTGAAGAAGAAATAAGTTGTGTAATGTTCCAGAATAGGCTTGAAAAGATTCTTTTAGTAACATTTCTACTATGCTCAAAGCTTTATCTTGTTGTTTTTTGACTCAAGTGTTTAGCCAGTATTCAGAGCTGTGCTCAATTAGTCTTCTGGTAAGGGGAATTGATTTTTACAATAAGATCTTTCTTTAGATAAATTCAGTTTATTTACAAAGGAATTTACACAGTGTCCTACTTCTATGGACTTACTGAGACCAAATATCCAGTTCACTTCCTCACATTTTCCAAGCTGTCCTTTCACCTTGGGAGCTCAGCATTCTCCTTCCCCACACAACCGCAGACATGGGTCCTTGGGGTGATGGCTCTGCCCTCCTGCCCTTCTTCCCTATGGCCTTGGATAAAAGATGCTGTCAGTCCATCTGCTGGTCCATGAGGCTTAGCTGTGCTCTGGCCCTGCCATCCTGCCATCTGGCCCTGTGAATATTTGTTTCATTTTGTGCATATTATGTCTAGCACCTGCAGAAACTATAAGTATGATACTGCCTGTTCCAGTCGATTTTTTTATGGAATTTCTTCATATATGTTCACGCTCACATTATACAAAGCATCCCTTCAAAATGAATAGGGAGACCCTGTTCACATGTGAATTTAGAAGGGAATACGAATACCATGTTTAGGAAGGAATGTGCATGTCCCAGTGTTACAGATGAAGTTTTGGTATGGATCATCACTGCTAACAGTTCTGAGTTCCCCAGCATTCAGAATATACCAGTGGGGGCTATTTCATTTTATGCAAAAGTATTATAGATTCAGATTTTTAAAAAACGCAATTGGATCATTTCAGAGAAAATACTGAAGAGTTTAAAGCAAGTGTGAATGTGGAAATTCCTAGGGAAGCAAACAGACTTCTGCTGGTCAGTATATGGGAAAATTTCAACAAGAGAATTGACGTAAATATCTTGCTTGGTAATAGTATCAATGACCTATAGTAACAAAAATTTTATTTTATTAATTTTAAGTGGTAGCATGTAACATTTTACTGTTTATAGAAGGAAGTTAAAAATTTTAAGTTAAAATCCCAACTGTGGTGTTCCTTTGATACTGTTTTAATTCTGAGACTGTTGCCATTACGTGCATTTATAATGAATAGAAATTTTTGTAATTTGAAGAGCTATCCAAAGAAACCCAGACCTTATTTCGCAACTAAAATATCAATATTTAGGAGTAGTCAAAAGACTGCATTATAGCTTTGATACTGAAGTTATGAATTATTCTAATGTAGTAATTAAGATTTAACTCTAGCTGCCAGTTTTTAAAATGTTGACTTTTAAAATACAGTGTATGACTAGAGGGGAGGAGACAACCTCAATAGCTCCTTTACATTGAAAATTTTCATGGTGTGACTTTCCCTAGCTTTCCCCCAGGTAAGGACATTGCTGTTGTTTACATAATGCTGAACTTGTTTTTTCCTGTAGGGAGTGCATGACACACGAGCTGCACGTTTTCATAAATGTAAGAACAAAATATGATGGTGTTTAATTTCCTTGCATTTGTAATGGGACTTTGTTGATTGTTCAGCCTTGAATTCTTTTATGAAATGTTGCCTGTTACACTGGAAAAAAATCACATCTGTTTTCTTTGTTTTCAGATCAAGGAAGAACAGTGTTTGAGGAAATACTACATCAGATTTATAATCAGTACTCTTCAAATAAAATAGCAGATGACTGATCTGTTATTTAGGTGTTCCCTAGAGTTAGCAATATAATCTCTAAGTACACTATTTAAACTCAATATTAATTAGAAAGATGTAATTTCAGACATTGTCATTTGGATACCATTAGACTCAAATTAAGAAATGGACATTTTATTTTATTTTTTTATTTCCATAATTTTGTATCATATGATTAGTGAAATTCTATCTTCTGTATTCCACCAGTGACCAGCTACAGCAGCATTTTGGGTTTGTTGTTTTGTTTCAGTTTTTTTTTTCTTTAAAAATTATGACAGTAGATCAAATGGTAAATGGGTTATCTAACAGATGTTTCACATTTTTCAATTTACCAGTCTTTGATGACATTTTGTTTCAAACAGTATATTTCTGTTTAAGACATTCTGTGTGATCCCTTTGTATCCCTGCAGCAGTTAACTTGACTACTTTAATTTGTCAATAATTACTCTTAAAGGACTGTTTGCTGAGCCAGCTAAATAAACGTAGATAGTATTCCACCTCTGGTAAAACTCAGAGGTCCTGCATGATAATCAGTACAAGCTACTCTTCTGAATTAAAAATGTACAAAGAGAAAGATTCTTAGAAATTAAGCTACTTTGGACAGGATAAAATATAGGTCAGATAAGTCAGCAGATGAAAGACTGGCAGTACAATGCTGTGAAAGTGAAATGTCATTGCAAATTCTCTTACCCCTGCAGCTCCTCATTGCTAGCACTTCTCAGACATTGGTGCAAGAGCCACACAGCCAGGCTGGTGAGAAGATGTACAGACATGGGCTTAGACCTTCATCCTGGCAGCCCCTCTACTCTGGCATCATTACAGAGCTCCTTTCAGTGGCCAAATCCGCATGGTAGCCACAGAGCAT
This sequence comes from Geospiza fortis, assembly GCF_000277835.1. Lineage (NCBI taxonomy): Eukaryota > Metazoa > Chordata > Aves > Passeriformes > Thraupidae > Geospiza > Geospiza fortis. Next base: position 3,160,650 of record NW_005054353.1, on the reverse strand, counting down.
ATGTGTCTGATTCCAGATATACTTCACCCCCTGCATCCACATCCACTGCAGTTTTCACATACTTGCACTGCAGTAACCTAGTGGGATCTATCCATTCCACCTCTGGAGAAAAGCACACCACCCAGCACACCTTCACTTCTGCCCCAAGGGAGCAGCTGAGTGGCAGATAGATGTCAGTCATCACCCTAATGCCCTGCAAAATACTCAGAGACCACAGCAATAAATGCAGTGTAAAAACTTTAGGTTGAATAAAATGGTACAAAATATTTTCTGCTTCCCACAGGAGTTCATGGGTCTTTTGTTGTTGACTTCAAATTCATGTAGAATTCTACCCATGCTTTTTCAAGCTAACTGGAAAGTTTTCTTGAAAATTTCTGTCAAATTTGGAATAAAATATTTCTTATTTTTCTTCTCCTTTTTTTTAATGAAGGCTTTCTCTGTATTTAACTAGGCTCAGCTTGTTAGAGTATGGTGCTAATAACAGTAAGGTTGTAGGTTCAATCCCCATATGAGCTATTTACTTAAGAGTTGGACTTAATCCTTGTAGGTCCCTTCCAACTCAGAATATTCTGTGAATCTCTGATCTCAAACTCATATTGTGGTTGACTATGGAATTTCTCCTCTTTCCATAACTCCTCAAGTCCCATCAGGTTTTATAGTTGTATTTAATAATCTAATGAAATTCTGACCTAAAACATTAAGGTGCCATATTGCCTTTGCATCTGCATCCTTTGCAATGTTATTAGTCCTCACTGGAGCAGATACTTATAGATGTTCTTATTTATGATCTGAATTAAATTTATGATAGTTCAAGGTATGTTTAGCAAATTGTAATTACTACTATTTCTTTATATATAACCAAAAAATTAATCATTCTATCTTTTCATTTCCAATCCCTTAGATATAATTCTGGCTCTCCTTTAACTTACAAAGTATAATTACAAGTCATACAGTAATTTTATAGTGAATACCCTGAAGACTACAGGATGCATATCTTCTACACTGGCTCATCCTTATATATTCTGTTTCTTCATGTATTCCCTTACCTGCCAAATCACCAGATATAGTGGCATTATCTTCATTCCTTAATTATAGTTATTAGTCAAGGGGTTTCTACCCCAGACATGCAGCTTTTGAGCAGTCTGTTGAACAGATTAGCAACAGGTTTAAAAAATAAACCATTTAATGATGGGAATATTATCTGCTAGCCACCTAAGAAGAACAGTAGAATAAATACTACTTTAATATTTGAAGAGTCCTGTATAATGAGCAAGTACAAATACAGAATAAAGGCTGTTGGTGCATCCACTACTAAAATTTATTCACTTTTGAATGCACTGCAGTTTAAAGTAGTTTTTCATGCAACATATGAATTATGCATATATATATAGACATATAGCAAAAATATTTGTATATTCCTTATGTGGGCTATCGCATTTCTTGGAGGAATTAAAATAAGAGGGGAGGGCTGCTTGATATTCCAGTGAAATCTAATTTGCAAGCAATTTGCAACTATAAATTTCACTCAAGACATTTCCAGGTGTTTGGTGCACATCTACACATAGGAAGAATTTCCCAAGAAATTAACCTTAATGGCTGCAGTAAAATGTATCAGAGCTTTACCTTTGCATCTCAACTCTCTGTGAATTTCTGCTTCATGGATCTGTCTTTTGCTTTTGTACTGTCCTTGTTTTTTCAAAGGCAGATGAACGGGCTTTTTAGTAATGAGTTATATTAAGAGGCTGCTGGATTTCCAGACATACATGTCATGAATTATAGTTATGTTTTACAAAGACAGTTTTTCAATTCAGTTTCCTAAACACACCGCAGAATGCCTAAAACCAGAATCCTTGAACTATGGGCACTGTACATTGTTGCAGTAACACATCCACCATCAAAATCCCCAGTTTAAAGAAAATGGTGGGTAAAAGAGTATTACCTCATTCTTTACCTTGGAAACTCAGAAAAATCTTGTTTTTTACAAGGTCAGTGAGGATAACTGAAGCAAAAACTTTATCTCTTGATTTAGTGCCACTTTGTGCCAGCTTCCATGGATGTCCTGTCAGCAGCACTCCAATCTTCTATTACTCTTGGCTTTCTTTTTTCTTTTCTGGCAAAGCCTAAATGTCACAAGTTGTCACAGAGCTAAGTAGATCTTACAGGTAGGCTAGATTATCCTATGCAGAGCTGTCTGTACTGAAGGTGATACTTTAGTCTAGGTTTGTTTAATGGGCAGTTGAAGGAGTCAGCAAAGCGAAATATGAAAGTTCCACTTCTCTGCACTACTAGTTAGAAGAGCAAGAAATGAGTAACTAAGAGTCTACAGAAAAATTGCAGCAATATGGGGAGCTTTCAGTGATCTTTCCTTTGTCAAGAACCCTTCAATCCTTAGAACAGCAAGTGCCATGTCTGTACTGGGCCTGGTCAGGAAAAGCCAGAATGTTGCCTGCAAACAGCCCAAAAGCAGCTGAATGAGAGGTTGTCTTGATAGGTTTCTTGATGCCTCAGATTGCTGGAATGAAGTTTTATAGTTCTGTCCCTCTTTTCATCAGATTTTAATCTCCTCCTACGGGAAGAAATTGCCAGAATTTGTTCTTGCACTTAAGTCCACATTCAGGCTAGGAAGTTGAAGTCTTCCAAGGAAGCAACCAAGGGAGTTTTATTTTCTCCTTGGTGTCAACAGAAACTTCTCTAGAAAGCTGTATCTGTTCAGGGCACATAGAGATTAACGGCATGGCCAGAGCGTATACTTCTCTGGACACACAGACAAAGTGTGAGGAAATACTGGCTTCCCCTCAATTTTTATCCTTCCAGCTCTAGATCTGTGATGAATAAGGAGGGGGAGGAGGGCATGCAGGGGAGTAAAATGAGAGATGGGTGCAGCAGTGTCAGCTAGCTGGCTTTTTGTGACAAAGGCCAGTCATCACAGACAGTGACAGAGGGTTTAGTGCTGACAGAGCCTGTGTCTTTACCCTTTGGACCTGGGCAGTCATCAATAAACAAGTAACTGTGAAAAATAACAAAATGCCTTTCGGAATTTTAAGAGCCTCACATGCTAGTTCTCATGAAAACCATCCCTACTGCCAGTATTTCCAGGAGTCCCAGATATCTCCTCCAATGCAATTATGCAGGCTCAGTAGTAAACTATCCTGCACATTTGGAGCTAAAGGACAATGTAATAAATGACTGCAGTAAACTACATTGATATTGCCTTAAATTGCATCTGAATCCAATACTACCAGTGTTGAAAATCTGCCCTTCAGCCTCTCACTGTCCTCTTGTCTGCTTACATCCTCCTTGATACTGCAATAGCAGTGTGAGTCCAAGGTTGATTAAGAGCAGCTGTTCTGTAGCAAACAAACAAAAGCCTTTGTCTATTAGCCCCTATTACTTTTTTCCAGTGGGGAGAAAAAGCCAGATGTCTGTTTGCAGACAAGTGAAACTTCATCAAATGCTTGAATTTTTCACAAACAGAAAATCTGAAGCTTGATCCAAGAGTGATTTCAGGCAAATCTGGTATTAGTGGAGTTTCATTCACTTTGAGGAACAATGCTAATTCCAGCAGTTCATGATACAGCCTCTAACTCAAAAGTCTCTGAATATTGCCATGAAAACATTTCAGTGTTATTGTAGAAGCCTAACAGGAATATATTTTAAAAAATCACATCAAGAGATGAGCAGCATAACATAGCAGGACTAAAGTTTAAAAGGGAAAAAATGAAGTGCCAAATTGCCTGGCACAGTGAAGAACTAAAATGTAAAACAACTGAGTCTAGTCCTAAATGTATTTTTGGTATGTTGAAATGCTTCTCCAAATGATCATTCTAATTGTAACCCACTGATATCTGTAGCTACAGGGAAAAGGAACATTAGGACATCCCTTCTGCTGTGAATCTCCCACTGTCACTCATGGGAGATGCATTGAAAGAAGCAAATGGGATTCAGACACTCAGGCATTAATTTACTCCTGTAGCTCTAATGACTAGATGTAAAATGTACAGTTGATATGTTCTCTGAAGAATAGGTGACAGAATGTGAATGTGATAATCTTAATCTTCCTTTCACGTTTTCTTGTATATTAGTTAAAAGATGGGGAAATGCTAAAACAAAAATGTAATATATCTTTCTTCACTACAAGATATCACCCTACCACAAGGTCCAATTAGAATACTGAATTATTACTTTTAGGACATTTTATTTTAATTTATATTACTTGAATATACTAAGGTACATCTTCAGGGTCTTGAAATGCACTTGCTCTGTCTTATGAGTGTTCTAATAGGGGTTTGCTTTTAGAAATAAGGAAAAGTTTGTGGCATTTCAAATAAAGGTGATCTTGTCAGAGTGAACTAGAATGGTCTATAAAATACCTTTGTAAATGGAAACAAACTACAAAATTAAATTTGCCTTGAGTTCTAATTTACATGCATATTTTGTACATACTTCAGAAGTAAAAAGTTTGTATTCCTCTCGAGGACATCCAATGTTTTGTAAATCCCTGGCACTCTTAATATAGTAGCACATGGTTTATGTTTTAGCTTTACTGAATCACCAAGTTTTATGAGTCAAGTCATAGGCAAAGTGTTATTGAGAGCCTTATAATTTTTTAATAACCATGTAACGTGCGGCAAGGGAAGGTGAGAACTAGAATGACTCCTAGGATTTTTTGAAGTAGGTACTAAGATTAAAGTGCCTAAGTAAGAATGGAAGGTGGAACAGTGTATTTTAGTGTAATACATATACACACACACAGAGGTGTGTATGTGTTTGCTATACATTTGGACTTTTGACAGAATAACTGTCATGTTCATTTGTTTAGGCAGAAAAGTGTGGTACTCCTTGGAATGCTTTTGCTCAAGCCAGTAGCTGTTAGTTGGTCCATCTGTATTTAACAGATGACAGCTTTTCTTGAGAGAAGCTCTTAGAAGACCCTCTCATCTAACCCTGGGTGTCCTGTTGCTTATCTTAAGGTCTTACTATAGTTAGATTATCTGACTCATAGTTCTCACGAATGTAAGAGACACCATTGCTTTTGGATTTAAGACTGTAGCTCCTCTCGCCAAATCCAGTTCAGTCATGCCTTATGACCCAAGTTATGATTTTGAAGGATAGTTTCCACTGGTTGGAACAATAGGAAGGATGAGTAAGACTGAAGTAATGTAATCCCACTCAGAATATCTGGCTCCTCTAGGTATTCCTCCCTTTGAAGTTAGCAGTTATCCTACAGAGTGCTCATCACCACCTCTACATGTTTAGACCCTGTGGTTTTCTCCAAATCACAAATCACATCAATAAAAGGGCATTAGATATGGCTAAGTCAAACAAAATTTGGTAAGAATTTTAAAACAGCATAATTTCAACTGCCATCATGTAAGAAAAACAAACCACTTGATTCTTGGTCCTGGACAATTGTAGACATCAGTTCTGGCATCTACTAAGGAAGGAGACTAGATTAAGTTCCTGGATCATCATAGAATTGGGTTATTGTGTTGGGTTGGAAGGGACGTGGGTTGGGGGTTTGGGTTGAAAGATCATCAAGTTCCAGGGTCCCTGCCATGAGAAAGGACACCTTCCACCAAGTTGCTAAAAGCACCATCCAATCGGGCATTAAACATTTCCAGAGATGGGACCACTGTAACTTCTCTGAGCAAATGGTTCCAGTGCCTCACCATCCTCACAGTAAAGCATTTCCTCCTAATACCTAATCTAAACCTGCCCTCTTTCAGTTCAGATAAATTCTTCCTTGTCCTATCAATACCCACCTATGTAAAAAGGCCTCCCTCTTTTTTATAAGCCTCCTTTGGCTACTGAAAGGTTGCTCTAGGGTCTCCTTGGTTCCTTCTCTTTTCCAGGCTGAACACTCTTACTTCTGTCAGCCTGTCTTCATAGGAGAGGTGCTCCAGTGCTTGGATCATCTTCATGGTCATCCTCTGAACTTGCCCTAAGAGCCTCACAGTTTTCTTGTGCTGAGGACTCCTGTGTCTGGGATCCTTCCCTCAGACTCAAAGTCTTCCACTTGGAGGTTATGGGTGCACAGTAGAAACAGATGATCTGGGACCATGACTAAATACTAGCTGCACTCAACAAGATTAAAAAATCTGTTTGGGCAAAATGTGAACATATTACGCTTATTGCCTTTTCTTCCGGGTCTATCAACATGCAGAACATGACTACCGCTATAAAACCACAATTTATTGTGCTTCTTCAAACTTTAATAAATTCAGTAATTTTAAACTGCTGTACTTCAGAAGTAGTTCACTACTTCAGACTTTGTGCTGTTTCTGCTTTAATGACCAGTGGAGACATAATGTGCGTGTGCAGGCCAGATAAAGGTTCTAATTTAACCTAATTAAAAATCAAGAATATTACCAGTGTCAGTATGGAGCTTGAAAAGATAATTGCTTCAAAAATGGTATGCAAGAAAAAATAAATTTAATTTAGAAAATTAAAAAATTCACAAAAAACAACTTGTGGGCTTTTTAATACTTCTTTTCACACCAACTAATTAGCCTCAGGTTTAGAAAACTGCTCATGAAATGTTCTGTTAGTATTGAAGAGATTTTTTTTTTATTTTCTATGCAATCATGAAGTCTTTTGCTTTAGCTTTTTCTTTCTTTTTCTTTTTTTTTTCTTTTTTGCATATTCAGGATTTTTTGCCTTTTTCTTCCCTTTGGTCTTTGGGTTTATTCTGAAATTAAAATTACAGTTTAGTCCTTAATTTTATCCATGAATCAGCAGAGCAGTTGAGCTCTTTCTGTGACTGCATAATTGTTACAAGATATTTGAAATCTTTATACAAATATCTTCAGCTATAAATACATTGTTTTTACTAGACTTTAAATTCAGGCCTTTGTTATGGGTTTATTATGTTTTATTTAGTAATGTGTAAAAATCAAACAGAGATTTCAGTGATAGAAGTTTCTCCAGGTATCAACAAGCAGATCTGGTTCCTTAATCCTGAGAAGATAAATTCAAAATATGAGAATGGCTGCAAAGAGCAGCCTTAGGTCTCTAACAACTGGAGTGAAAGACTAAATCTTCTTCTGGGATGCAATGTAACTATAGACTCTGATTATCTCCTATCTTCTGATACTATTCAACCACTTGAGATAACCACTGCTGTATATCTAATGCACTGGAAATTTTGTAGTGAAACAGTGCTTATATATTTGTTCTTAAAGCACTTCTGGGGCTGTTATTAAGGAAGCAGGCAGAAGAAGGAAGATATCACCACACTTGTTGATCTTTGCCCATCATCTAGGTCCACATTGCCACAGTAGGAGTTAAGCTGCTTTACTTAACAGTAAGGAATGCACTAAAGCAGTTTTAATACCAGTGGTGTTACCACGTTGTACTTATCTAAGCAATAAGTTATGTGGTGTAATTGCAGGCTGAATTAGGTCACACTTTGTCACATGGCTTATTCCAAATTGATGTTACTTCTGTTTGATTGTCCTTTCAGGAGCAGCAATGTACTTCAAAAAATGAATAAGCTTGGGCAACATTTCCAGAACTGTTTAAAACTACAAAAGTAGGCAATTGCAATTCATGCAGCATATGACAGAAGTGCTATAACTGTCAGAGAAACTACGGAGTTTATAACCACAACTCATGATTTATTCTGCAGAGTTAGATGAACCTAAACCAGTTGTAAAAATATTTAAAGTATAATATCTGATACATGTAAGAGAGACAGTCTGGATTTGGATGATGAGCAAAGAAAACCCAACTACTGTCGTGTTAGGGAGATGAAGTACTTTTAACTGAAGTAAGAAATTTTGTAGACAGTTCTTAAAACTTGTTTGTACAAAAATCTCCTTTTCCTGACGGAGATACAGTTACTTTGTTTAGCTTCTAGGCAAAGAGCTTACAAACTGTCTACAAATAGGTCCTCAGTCCAGAAAGCATCAAAAAGGAGCAGTGACCTACTCCAAGTGCTCTGCAGTGGTTTGAAGAAACAAACGTGAATCCCAGAAGCAGCTAGTGGAGTATAAGTGCTTAAACTAATGTGCCCTACAAAATTAGTTTGGGTGGGTGCAAGCTACAAGGATGCAGCTACACTGTCACTGTCTCCAGGCACACTTCATTTGCTGTTAGCTGAACTATATTTGGACTACTTTCACTGCTAAATGTACAGCATGTCCTGTGTTTGTAGAGTCCTTAGCAAAATGGGACCCTGCTCTTGACTGACCTCTAGACTGCACAGTGATACTAATAATAAATACCAGGGAAATAAATGATGACTCAACACATTAGATGTATTTCCTCCAGTATGAAAGAGCAATATGAATATGTACACCAGCACACTGTAAGCAGATTCTGATGTATGCTGTATATTTTTAGCACAATGGCCTTGCTCCAGACATTTTTGACAACATCTCTACTGTCTTTCATCATTTTGCAGTGGAGTTATGTAGGGTACTCTAGATTCGAGGTAGCTGTGGTCTAGTGTTAAAATTAAAGTTGTATAAAAATATAGTTTAGTAGCACCCTTTAGACAACTGCTGTGCAAACAATCATTTGTTAGAAAAAATAAATGACGGAATAGATGGCACAAATAACTTTTGTCCCAGTGTTCATATGTTGTGCTGCAAAATAAAAAAGTCTAGAGGAGAAATTCAGTTCCTCTGCTGCCTATTTTCTATGCTTTACTGTTTATAAATAATTGGTTTTATAAAAACTAATAAGAATATTTAGAATTCCATTGCTGTCCCTCTTATGATAAACTTCTGCAAAAAACAGAAGTAAATTCAAGTAAATTCAGATGTGATACAGGGCTCAGCAAAAAGTTAAATACTGGTACTGATTATAGCAATATTTCTTTTGACTTCATGTAAAGGGAAGTTATGGGACAGAAAATAATGAGATTGCTAAAAGAAGAATACTATTACTTTATTTAGCTGAGATCTAGTCAACATCTTAAATTTTCCTCATTCTCACTGTGTATTAAAATGGTGCTGAGAGATTCCAACCAGGAATTGGCATTAGGAAGACACTGTAAGATCTTCTCCAATTTTACACACAGTCAGAGCAGGAATAGAGAGAAAGGAATTAAATGTGGAGTAATTTTACAATGGGCCATAAAAATGCTGTTAAATCTGTGGGTGGCATTTGCTAACACCATAATCTGAACTGGGAGAACTGATGAGGAAAAGGAAAAAAAAGAAGAGCAAGGATGGCAAAAAGGAAGTGCATTTAGCAGGAAGTAAAATGAAACTGAAGTGACTATACCTAACTGATCAGTAAAAACATAATAATGTTGCAAAGAAAAGTACAGAAGGAAAAAAAATCATATGCTGATACTGTCAGTGCCTGATAATTCTTGCTGAAGCTGCCTCAGTAACTTCATGTGCCAACCTAAAGCATCAGACAGAAGAATAACTGCCTGTAACAACAATCTTGATTTGGTTCAAGGTGAAGCATGTGTGCTTTCTTTTATCTTCACCTGCCTTCAAATACAAAAAAAGATGCTGTCAACATCTGTGCCAGCATTTAAAATTATTCCTAGTAATAAACTTCTATTAGTCATCTTCAGATAACAGTACAGAGAAAAATCCAAACAAAAATGCAGGCATGATTAGAATTTCACGTACATAAAATTATGACTGTGATTTACAACATACTTTTCAGGCATAGGAGTAACGATATTCTCCCAAAACATCAAAGAGATCAAGAAAGCTCTCAGCAGAGACCAAAAAGAGTAGCTAAAAATGCCAAAAATTAATAAGACTTTTTATTTGGCTAGGAAAGAAGTTCGTAGATCTGGTGGACCTGCTAAGGGCATTGTGTGAGTAGATGTTGCTTGACATCCTGAGTGTTTTATCAAGACTGCTAACACATTTTCTTCCCTGGACTTAGAAGATACAGCTCATCTCATATGCAGGCAAACTGCTCCTGCAGTTTTGTTATTTTTTTTCTTTAGATGATAATTTTGGTATCTCACCATTAATTTGCCAAGCTCATTTAGTACTGTACTGAGGCAAGGCTATTTTGCATATTAGTATTCACTCTGCATCTTTAAGAAGGATGTTGTTAGTAAGCCCTGATGCCAGGAGTAGATGCTCTGCTCTCTGTCATGAATGATCAACCTGGGTACATGGTAAAGCATAGCCACTTGTTTGTGGAGTAGGCTGAAAGAAGTTTTGCCAACAGAGATATTTGAGTTGTTTGGAATTGCATTTAATCTTAAAAAATAATTAGTGTTGTCTTCTTTTTAATGCAACTCAAATCTATGGAAAGAGAATCATACCACACCTGTATGTGGTACATACAGGTGTATGTGGTATTTCAGCTGTAATTACTGTGCAAGGGTTAGAAGTCCCTGCATGTTCATTGGTTTTGTGTGGTGTCTGTTCATAAAAGCAGTAATGCCTCTCTCAGAAGCTACAGACCAGACCTCCTGAGCATTCCTTCAGTGCCCCCTTGTTAATAATTAAAAATAAAAAAGAAATGGGATAGAGTGCATGAAAAAAAGACTACCTGAGGTTTCACTGAAAAAGTTAGTTAGACTTGTGAGTAAAAAGAAACCTAAAAGATTGTTGGCCAAGCTGCTGTGAATGCTTTACATATTTTTATAAAACTATAGGCTGTGTATTCTTCTTCCAAAAAATGTTAATTTTGTGTGCAAACTCACAGCTTTGGAGAGATGAACACTCATAGGTTCAAACAGTGACTAAAGGCCAATGTACTGAAGACCAATCCATTAAGAACTGTTAAATGCAATGATGCCACCTCAGGATGTTTCTGGACCACAACTTCCCAGCCTTGGAAAGAATTTATGCTTGGCTGGTTTCCCTTCCTTCTTTCATGACAATTCTTAATGCTGAATCTTCATCCCGATGCTCACCCTTAAACAAACATCTCCTCCTTTTCAAATGAGACATCCCCCAATATATTTCTCTTCCTTCCCAAATAGATGGGGATTTGGAAACAAATGCAGGAGAAATCACAGAACAATAAATGAAGGGAAGTGACATCGAGTTGTGACAGAAAAAGTTACTGTGTACTAGGAAACATTTCTTCACAGAAAGGGTTGTCAGGCACTGTAACAGGCAAGTAATTGACTCTCCATTCCTATTCGTGGAGGTATTTAAAGGATCTGTAGATGTGGCATGTGGGGACATGGTTTAGTAGTGGACTTGGCAATGCTATATTTACAGTTGGACTCAATGGTTTTAAGGGTGTTTTCCAACCAAAATGATTTCATGATTCTATAAAAAAATTGAGATGAATGAGAAGAAATAGCACAGAGTACTCTCCATAGCAATGACCATTTGTGGAGCAAGAACTCTGATCTAACTCAACACGTCTGCTTTCAAGGTGTAGTTGTAAAGCCCTACCAAAGTTTTGCTTTTCTCGGGAATGGCAATACTTTGTTATTCCAAACAAATGGTTCTAGTGGAACAGGGTAAATAAACACTTCTCACAGTCTGCAACAGGCACGGCAAAATTAAAGCAAAATATCAAAATTGTGCTGTGAATCCCACTTGCTTTTGACAACAGGTAACTATGCAGCAGGAAAACAGGAACTGTAATCGAACAGGAAGTGTCACAGGAAATTTTTATGGGGTCCATAAATTTGCATGTACAGCAGTTGTGCTTTTTGTGCTCCCACGGTAATTTTTCGGTCTCCCTGCTGAAATGCAGATTTGGAAGTCAGAAGCACAGCAGCTGCTTGCTGCCAGAGTACCCCTGTGCTTTACAGACTGCGTTTGGATTCAGGCAGTTTTACTCAGGGCGGAGAGCCAGGGCACTCGAACACCCACTGGGGTGTCCTGTGTGGGCCAGGGATCGGGGCTGCTCAGCCGCCGGCACACTCACCCTCCCTCCTCCGGATGCGGCCCCAGCCCCCGCGGCTGGCGGCGGGCGCGCCCCCG
>NW_005054353.1:3136589-3148169 GCF_000277835.1 Geospiza fortis | reverse complement strand
TCTCAGGACCGCCGCCACGGCCGGCTGGTGTCCCCGTACTTCCCTTCTCTGCCCTCAGCCCTGTCTTCTCCTTCGAACTCGACTGCTCCAAAATTCGCTCCGGGTTTTTTTTGTTTGTTTTGTTTGGGGTTTTTTGTGTGTTGTAAATTTATTTATTATTTGTGGGGGTGGACAGAATTCTCCTCTGGGAAGTCCTTAAAACTGCGGCCGGGATTCTGGGATTTGGCCCAGCTGCCCTGGGCTTGCTCGCCCGCAGATGTGCGGTGCCGGGAACTCCGGAGTTGGCGCGGGGCCGCACAAACAAGCCAGCCCCAAATCCTCTGAGTCACGAGTAATCGCTGCCTGTGGATAATAGGGATGGATGCTTGGGAGATGTTCCACGTCCGGCCAGGACGGACGAGGCCTGGTATCGAGGGCAGGGCGGCCCCTCCGGGCCGCGGAGTCGGGGGCTGGCACCGGTGATGAGTTTGTGACACATCAGCACAGGCCTGCAAGACCTTCCAGAGACCTTTGCTTCTGCTCAGCCTATCCGCAGTTCATACCCGAATAGGATTTCATTCCTGGATATAAACCTATCTTTAAAGCAGAGCTGCTAATGAAAAATATTTGTGTAAATGTACTGAGGTTGGTTTTTACAGTGTAAAGGTGGCCCAGTAACACATGACAGATCAAAACCACAGATGCTTGACAAAGAGAGTCGTCTCATGTTTTCTCAGGGAGTTGTGTTTGTTTTATGAAGTCGAGCATAGGTTGTGTCCATGGGCCTCAAGCAGGAGAAGCAGCCTTTGGCACAGAGCTGGGCATGTGCCTTGCCCTGAGGAGGACAGCGACAGGGGCCCTGCTTCAGCAGTTCCTGAAGTAGATGCCTTTGCTCTAAACAAACGATTGAACATAAGAAACTGGAATCTCTTTCACTGTTCAAAAAGCAAGCTTGTATTTGGAACATTAAGATATTTCAGATTTGCCTTTGCAAAGTGTTTTGTCCAGCACATGCCTGTGCTGTAACAATCAGTCCAAACTCTAAAAATGTAGATGTACTACATAAACTTGTAGGATTGTTTCCCATTTCATATTTACATGAGAAGAAGAGTAAGGAAGGTTTATTCAGACAGAGCTACAACTATGCCAGTACCCGTAACCAAATAGATACACTGGTAAAGTTTAATTTTTGAGTGGGTATATTTGCATGAACAGAGTGGGGTACTGACCAGTCTGAAATGCATATTAAGTAAAGCAAAAAAAATTCATGTCAAAAGGTAAACTACAAACGCAACTGAAAGGGAGTTAGCTAATGGTGGAGCAGGAAGTGGTAGCAAAAATCTCAAGTTTCGATATATTAAGCTGTTTTTCTGTTTGCATACTTAATGTACTTAAAAAATTAATTTCTGTGAAAAGGTTTTTTAACAAACTCAATGTTATGGTTTTATTATACTCATCACAGAATTGAAATTAAAAGTCAAAATCATAATTGTGATATTCCTCGTCAGCCTGACCTAAGTAAAACTTTTCAGACTGTGATACTGTAACTTAGGTGTTACTGTCAGCATTTGCCTTACAAAAGCTTAAATCACAAGCATAATCTTTGGTTAGAGAAAAACCAACCAAATTAAATTGTTTCTGGATAACGCTATTCATAGACCTCTAATCAAGACTTTTGAAAGTTCAGCCAAGGAGGCTTCATAAGTTTCTTCTGCCTTGCTAAGAAACACATCACCATCCATTAGTGCCACTGACTGGAAGAAGATGCTTCTGATTTTGATCAGCATGCTGTATCACTTCATCCTCATGAGGAATTAGTTTCTCTTAACAGTTTTTGTTAAAAATGTCTGAAGTTCTGACCAGTTTCACTGCTCAAAGGAAAGGAGCTTTATTGTCCCCTGGCTATAGAATCTGAAACAAAAGCGAGCATTTATTGTGTAGCTTTCTCTAGCTTTCACTTTGATTTCTCCCATTTATTTATTTTGGGAGAAAAAAGTGAGACTGGGAACTATGTCCTATTAAAGCATTTTAACTTCCTGTACAACTGCTTTTAGCTCTTCCAAACTGATTTAGTATTGACATGAATTTGATCAAGACTGCTGTCAGCATAGCTCTGAACTGTAATGTTGATGCTGAGCAGGGCCTTGCAGATATCATTATGTTAAGGCTTTGAATACAGTAGGCAGTACCCAAGGTAAATGCTTGCCTGGGAAAGCAATGGTGCATCACTTCAGTTGCCTTCCATTATGTAGTTGCACAGCTAAAATGTCTAGAATTTTCTGCTAATTAAAATGCTAAATTCACCAAGGTTGTTATGTGGGCATTGAGCTCTCCAGAGAATGTTTCTGTTTCCCTGTAGTTGGTGAATTTTTCAAACCTTCTTTCTGATGATGACTGTAATTATAAAAATTTGAGAAGGAGGAATACTGATGAGTGAAATATTGGAATAGCACTGACTAACAAGAATTACAGCTTGGTAGGACATTGGGCAACAGTATTTTTTGGTTTATATTTCCAGCCTTCCTGTTGGCCTTGAGAGTTTTATACCCAAGAAGTAATTGATTTTATGTGTCTCTATATAATCCTAGCCTGGCTTTTACTGGGACAAATATTAAGACATTTCTGCTTATCTCAAAGGCCATAACAGTTACCTGAGTTTAAAACAGAACCATATGTTGTGCAAGTAATTATTTTAGGGGAAAAAATGTTGTTTGAGAAATCAGTCCTGTTCTTGAGGGAAGTATTTTTCAAACCAAAGTTCTGTGATTGATCCGCTGTAAATTAAGTAAATCTCGGAATCACAGAATCATGTAGGTTAGAATAGACCTTCAAGATCATAGAATCCAACTGCAAATCCAGCACTGCCAAGTCCATCATTAAACCACATCCCTGAATCTACATGTGTTTGAAGTACCTCCAGGGATGCTGATCTTATTTCTTTTTTTTGCTGTAACATGAGCTTCAGTTAGAGAATTGAATTTCTAATGTTACCACTTTGTTTGATATTTATTTAACTCTTGACAGGATGGTGGTTCATATCTGATTGGTACTGTGATGGAGCACTTTCAGGACCAGTTTGTGAGGGATTGGTGTTTAGAGCAGAGGCTGAGTTATGAAAAGTCTCCGAGGTGCTATAGTGCAGAAGCTAGGACATACCTTCCTTTGGAATTGAGTCTGGAAACATGGGTATTTGGCTTCTTCAGCTTTCTGGAAATTCAAATTTCATATAATCTTAACTATATTTGTCACCCAGATACATTAATTTGAATTTCCGTCGCACTGAGCAGAAGACTACAGGCAATTTCTATAAAGTTTTGTACAGGTGGTAGCAGTCAGTGCAGTGGTATAGTAGATGAATCTCCCTGCTTCTGACTTCCAGATGTAAATGTTTTTCAAAAAAATATTTACAGTAGTAGGACAGGGACACTAAAAGAGTTCCAAGGTAGAAATGGCAGCAGAGGTCAGTCTTAATTATCCTTATCTCTAGGTTGGTCTTTGGTTTGATGGGTACCCTTGGAAAGCACTAATGACTGAGGAACATTACTGGAGATCATAAAAGGATTATTCCCCAAACTTGTGATTGAAACAGTGTTTTATTGTTAGACTACTGAGACTACAGTGCTACTGATATAATTTTGCCCCGTTAAAGAAAAACATAGTACACTTATGTCAGCTTTAAAACATTTAATTTTGGATTAGAACCTTTCCAGGTTCTGTGCTACAGATGTTGCTGAAGTGATAACTATACTGTGTATATAACTCATTCTTCATTTGGTTCTAAGGGAAGACAAGTAAAATTGTCATGAAAGTTCACTTGTCAGGACCCAAACTTTACTTGCGTGTCAGTTTGTTAATGACGGTATGAATGAGGAAGAATAAATAGTTTTTTGGGTTCATTCACCTTGTTTGAAATAACAGCCTGAATCATGTAAGCAGTTAAAGTCTGCCAGCCAGTTTATTCAATTTTCTAAAGAAGTTGAACTCTAAAGCCAGAACAGACTGTCCTAAAGGAATCGCTTGACTTAGTAAATTATTGTGTTCTTGAATGTCAGTCTTTAGTGATGTTTTGTGATATACTGAACAGATATATTTTGCTAAGCTGTAAATTATATTATTGGCAAAACCACTGCATTTAATTTATTAGAACAGTTTTGTAGTCCTTTAAGAGAACATGTCCTAATTTTAACACTGTAGAAATTTATGTTGTCTAATAAGTTAATTGTATGTCAACTTATTCAAGTATGTACACATTCAACTGACTGTTCATAGCCAATATTGCATCTATAGTCAAAATGTCTGTGAGGTCATGTGGATAATATTTAAAGCAACTTTCATTCAAGGGGAGAAAAAAAGCCCCATATCCTAAACAACTTCATAGCAAAATGTTTGAAAAGTGAATATAAGGTAGTTGATGTAATTGTTATTATGTGCTAAATGAGAATACTGTCAGCCAGAGAAAGAGCAGAGGTGTACTTGTAACCAGAATCATGACAGAAGCCATCTGACTCCATTCCTGTCATCAGAGCAGAGTATGTAATGAGGATGGCTTTTTCATCTGTTCTGTCATTGCTAGGAGAGGAAGATCTCTGCTGCATTGGTGTTGGAAGGACCCTACAGGTGAATCTATTTGATTCCTTTTCTTCAGTCACTGCTGTTTTAATATCAAAGAGATGTAAATTGTATCAGTATTATTTTCAACTAAGCACTAAATGTTTATTGTTTTGTACTTGGTCTGGCTAAAACTTAAAATTATTATCAGTATTGTGATTTGTTAGCAGATCTCAAATTTTTAAACTTTGTGCCTTTGGTGTATTAGGTACATTCCTTCACACATCATCTACCTTTTACCAGATTCCTCAAGTTTCCCAAGGTGTAGACATTATTTCCATACTTACTAAGTATAATTCACTAATTTCCTTACAGGTTTTTAAAAAATTCATGGGTACCGTTTGTACTGTGTAAATAGTGTGGTTTTGCTTTCTTAGATGTCTCTGCATTTTCTAGTTTTAGTGTTCCATTTATACTGTCCCAGATAGTTAATGATTATGTTAAAACACTGGAACAGCTGAGATACCTAGCTAGGCAGTAATTGAGAGAGTGTGAGTAATTGAGATTTGTTGACAGCCTGGGATGTTTTTAGAACATCTGTATGCATTTCAGAATTACTAGCTCTGGTGTTTTTGCAGTACCAGTTATTACTTGAGGTGTCTGTTGGTTGGCAAAATTGAGCCTCCATAGTTTTCATGGTTTTAAGAAAACACTGGGTACCAGTGCATAGATACTAAAAAATTTGGTTGTAGATTTGAGTTCCTGTGTTTATCCCCTCAGTAGAAATAAATGCTCAGAGTGGTTTATAGCAGGCTGTATGATACCATACTCTGAAGTATTGTGAAGTATTTGTGTTTTTCTAAGTTATTTTTTTGTTCCCTACACTTGATTTTTTTTTGCAGTTGTTACTTCACTGATGATTCATTATGCAAAGCTTTACAATTGCTTTGAAATATACACTATTGATTCTTGTGAGTATCTAAGTTAAAACTACTGAATTCAGTATAATTGGCAGATCAGTGCAAACACTTCAAAAACGCCCTAATCTAAGTTGTGGTTCGGACTTGTTTCTCTGAACAGCTGCTTTAAATTTGGATATACTGTTAACTTTTGGTACATTGTAATCATGGTAGTGATGTCTTCTTATCAAGGCTGGCATATTTAATAGCTATGTACTAGATTTTTTTTCCCTGTTATTCTGTTTGACACTGAATTTTAGGTTATGAGGGAATTTCTGTATATCTTTCTCAGCTATTTTGTGAGGTGCAACTTTTTGTAACTAGTCAGGAAGTTAGCAAGCACAAATAAGAGTCTCCCCAAAATTAAGAAAGCTTACAGGTAGAACATGTTTTGAAGGGGAGAAGGGAGTCACACAAAACCGTTTGGTTTAGTACCTTGAGTCAAGGTGGTCTCTCACTTAAGCATCTTGTGAGTTTTAGTACTTATGGGACTTTCCCAGTTATATTTATTTGGTCGTGGAATTTTTTGTTGAGCGAGAAAGCTCAACGTGGCCACACTCAGTAAATCATAAATTCCGCAAAGCAATGAAAGTGAACTACTTGTGTTTCTCTGTGAGGGGAAAGTACATTTGAACTAAAAATATCAAAACTGCATGTTTCACCCATGTGATTGTGTGTAATTCATGACTACCCTTTGCTTAACCTTGCAGATGTTTCCTCTGCTAAATAGAAGCCCCTGGGACTGGCTGTGGGTAACCAGAGCAGACATGCAAAGTCAGTTGTAGCCATATAACAGTAGAATGATCCTCTAACAAGCAGTGTGAGCACAATTTGGCGCGTGGTAAAAGTCTGTAATGAAGTTGCTTGTATTTAAAATTTAAGAAAAAATTAGTCTGCTGGAGGGTCTTGTATCTTGGTTTTATTACTCCAGCTTCATATGCATGTATTGGAAGATAGAGATAAGTCCCTCTGTAAGTACAGAAGGATTGTGAGAATAGTTATTTTGTGGAAAAAAAATAAGATTTTCTTCTAATTTATATCTAGTTTTACTAGAAATAATTTTGTTCTAGTCAATGATGCATCTTAAAAATTAATGATCCTACTCATTTAAGTAGCTGCTTCTTTAGAAAGAACTTTTCAATAACTGAAGGCAAGCAGTTTAGAACAGAAAGATGAAATCTTGTTTGATGTGCCTGGTAGGGGGAAGGCACATACATTCATATGCTCTGACTTCTAGATTTTAAGTGTATATGTATTTTCATAAGATTTTGCTTAATACCTTTTTTCCTATGTTTCACAAAGGGTATTATAATTCAATAAATTAGTATACCCTGCTAGGGTGTTTTCCTTCTATGAAATTGTATGGAGTAGCTCAAATAAAAGCTTGCATTAGGGATATTGTAGTAACTGGGACTGAGATAATGAATACATCACATGTAGTAAACAAATCCATATATATGTGCTTCTCTTTTGACATAGATTAAGTGGAGAATTTAACCTTCCCTTTCTTTATTTCCTGCACATAGAGTTCAACAGAGTAATTTTCAAACAGAGATTAATTTTAGAGTCCTAATGAAGGTGCTTTTTTTGTTTGTAATATTGTTGTGTTTACTATAAATAAATACAACAATATTACAAACAAAAAAAGCACCTTCATATTACTAAAGAATTACATTTTTCCATTTGCTGTCTTCTAGAGAAGTGCTTAGGGAGAGTGCAGAGGAATTTAACTCAAAATGTGTGTTTAAACAACATTGAAATGTTTGTAACTGGACTTGAGAGAATACATATTTCATTTTTTCCAATTTTTAATTTTTTAAAGATGTGGAGGAAGAACATATGTCCTTTCCATGATCTAAACATCAGTTAAAATTACCTGAGAGAGATTTCTACTCCTAGGTCTGGAAGATGAATGACATCAGACACATGACTCTTGATCACAGCAACTTACAGCTGGAAGCAGTGACGGGGATGGATTTGGGTGTTTGTATAATTAGCAGGAATAGCTTCCCTTGTCAGGGCACCTCCCATTTGTCATGTTTCCTATCTACAGGTACTGAACAAGCAGTTGGTTCCATGGCTAAAGTTCAGCTGGTGTCTGTGGTTGGAGAGATTCATGATGACAGGAGAGCTGGAATGGCAAGGGAGGGAAAGATTGGGATGTGTTGTAAAGGCACATTCGCAGCTAAAGGTGGCAGAACTGCTTTTGAGAGTGGAATGGGAGGCCAAGATGTCTACAAGAACAGCTGTTTTTTAAGAGGTTGAGCAAATAGAGGGGAGGAAAGGAACCATCCTTTTATTTTGAGGGTATTATGGTGGCTGAGTGAGCATCTAATCAGTCTAAGAGGTTACTCTTATGTGCAAGGAGAAAAAGGGTTTGAATACAGAAAGAGCTTGGAAATTGCTTGAGGTCTTGATCTCTGGCTATCCGAGTATTCTCAGGCAGAGGGGTATTATAGGAACATTAGGTTCCTGCATTTGACCTGTACTTTAGCAAATACGTGAATAAACAACTAGTAGAGATCTTTATACATTTTGTAATTCAGCAAATGGTTTTTGTCAATATTTTTAAGCTTCCTTTTTTGTGATCCCTTTTCTGGCTGATATGACATTTGGCATTTCTGCACTCCAGCAGGTTTACTGCAGGATGTGCCTGGGAGCTGCATGTTTATAGAGTCCAGTTACTAATAACCTACCTCCCTGTTGTTGCTCATCCAGCTAATGCTGTTTCCAGTGCCTGTTGCCTAGGTGTCATGTAGTTTGTCTCACTTCAATTCCAGATTTTAAATTACCTGTTGTGTCTGTCATCTATGCACATGGTAACAAAGCCTCAGTGGTATCACAGTTCTCATGTACATGACAATCCAATATACCACAGCTGAGTGATAATGTTAGTAACCTCTTTTTAGGTCCACAATACTAGCTTTCCAGTTTTCCTCATTTGTTGTGGAAATGTGGGATTATGCAGAGGCCTTTTGCCTTTACACTGTAGATGAGTAAGGCTTGAGGGAAAGAACTATACCTTTGGTGTCTTGTCATAATGAGGAGCACAGTCCACTTTCCCCACTGTCAGTTGGAATTGCAAAGCTTGGGTGTAGAACTGTAGTGGGCTGATTCTAACTGAATACCAGGCACCCACAAAAGCCGCTCTTTAACTCCCTTCTTCAACCTGACAGGGTAGAGAATGTATAACAAAGGACTAGTGGGTTGAGATAAGGTCCTTGAGAGAGCTCATTCACCAAATACTGTCATAGACCAAACAGACTCGAGTTAGAGATATTAAGTGGATTTAACAAAATTAGAGCAGGAAAATGAGAAGTAAAAACAGACCTTAAAACACCATCCCCCACCCTTCCCTCTTTCTTAGCTCTACCTCATCTCCACCAGTGGCACGGGGAGACAGGGAATAGGGGTTAGGTCAGTTCATCCCTGCTGCTGCTCAGGGAGAGGAGTCCTTCTGCTTCAGTGTAGGGTTCCTTGCATGAGAGACAGTTCTCCATGAACTTCTCCACTTCTCCATGGGCAGTAGTGGGAACTGCTGCATCATGGGCCATTCTTCCTTGGGGTGCAGTGCTTAAAGAGCAGCCTTCTCCAGCCGGATTCCTCACAGGGTCATAAGTCCTAGCAGGAAACCTTCTCCAGTGTGGACTTCTCTCTCAGTGGGGTTGCAGATCCCTGCCAGGAGCGTGCTCCAGCATGGGCCTCCCATGGTGTTACAGACTCCTCTCAACATCCACCTGCTGCAGTGTGGGTCTCCTCCACAGGTGCAGGTGGATCTCTGCATGCCTGTGGTCCTCCATGGACTGCAGGGGCACAGCTGCCTCACCACAGGCTGGCTGCACCGTGACCTGCTGAGGAATCTCCTGACTCTCCTGGACACAGTGGAAGCTTCCAGCAGATCTTGTGGGAAGCTAACTCCTGTAACCAGCCCCCTGCTACCAAAACCTGGCTGTGTAAACCCAATATAGGTGCTTTTAAGGTTCATGAGGAGTTTTCCTGGAATAAGCAGTCCTAATTGTTTAGATTAGTAGGAGCAGCAGTGCAACTGTCCTGCACAATGATGACATCCTTCAAATCAAATCTGCCCAGAGAGTAAAGTTAAAGTCATTGCTGGGGAGTTGAGAGACATCCCTCACTCCTACAGAACAGAAAGTTTTATTGGTGCTTGATAGTGACTTTTTTTATTAATATCTTGAAATATTCAGCTGTACATCAGTCTTAAAATGTTAAGTAAAAGCATGGGAGCCAGGAATATGTATGTGAAAATTAAGTTAATAGGTCTGTGTTTGACTTCCTTTCACTAGTTTTCTGAAACCATCTGCATTTTGAAGCTTTACAAAGGAGGTCTATCTGAAGTCTGAGATAGCAGTTTAAAGTGTTGGTCATGAAGGAATTCGGCATAAAATATAAAAGCTTTCAGAAATGATTGATGATTAAAATAAAGCTGAATTTAAGTTTTTAATCTGAGGTCTTACTGACCATACTGCACATTTGAGAGCCAATAAAGTGCTGGAAGTATCTAATTTGAAATAAACATGTGCAGTTTCTCAGGCATGTGTGTTGCTCAACTAAAATGATGACATCAAACAATTTTTTTTGAGGTTTTGAGGGAGATGGGTTACTGTGGTTGCAAGGAGGTCTGAACTAGCTTTAAACTTGTTTGAATGTGGTGTATAAATTACTGCTATGAACATAAGGATCATGGCGTTAGATTCTTACTAAGCAACTCCCTTATGCCTGTACTGAAATACATCGTACTTTGATGTATTTTTGAAGTGTCTTGATGATACTTAAATTTATTTAGACAGGTAATCAGAGTTTGGTTTGCACTTTATAGAGTTCCACTGTCCTGGGAGTGCTTTTCTCCCAGATCTGGAAATGTGCTCTTAAACAGGAATGATATGTACTTAAATTAGCAATATACTTCATTATATAAAGGCAGATAAATAGGAATTTGAACATGTAGGCATTATGTCTGACATTGATCTTGTACTTGTCACCATACTGTGTCACATTTTTTGCTATTTTAAAATACAGTGCCTCCCTTTAAAAAGGCCGTAGGAGCAAGTGCTGAATTTTGTTATCAGGTTGGCTTTTAATAGAGTGAAATGTATGTAAAATGAAAGTATTTTTTACCCTTTATTTTACAGCTGAATTAATGCATTGAAACCTCCTCTTCCAGCTACATTTCCGAAAAAGGAAAGCCATATAGCTGTTGGAACCTTAGAACCGTTTAGATGCAGAATAAAGTATCACCTGTTGTGGCATTTAAAAAACCCAAAGCATTTGGGACACTCTATAGTGATGAGGACAAGACCGACAGAAATGCCATCTGTGTGGCTGCCTTTAGCCACAGTAAGCATAATCAGTTACCTTCTGGGGACTGAACCAGCTCAAGTACTTTGAGTGAATACACAAATGTCTTGAGAAATCGCATTGTTTTGGTGCCCTAACACTGATGATCGCAGATTCCATCTAAAAGTTACCATGTAATGTCAGTTCTGAGCCTCTGAGTACTTCTGTAGATGATCCAGAAAGAAAAGGGAGTAAATAGTCAAGTGGATAACAATCAGAGTGAAGTATAAACAATGTAAGAATTTGCAAGTATGCTGTCTTCACAACATCTGCTTTATCACAAATATGCCTTACTCTTCAGTTATGTAATCTCTATCAACTTGACTTTTCTCCCTAATTTTAGAAAGTTGTACGTGTATCTACCATCAGTAACAGATGAAGAATAAAAAACTCTGGTACAATGAAATATTCCAGGTTTTCTTTATACTTGTTTCCCAGAACTGAACCTCCTCTTGAGATACCCTTTTTGTGTCTCAAAGAGCCAACACACAGCAAAGCCAATGCCCTTAAACTGTGACTTACTATTATTATTCATTAGACAAAGTTACCAGTAAGGAATTGTAAGGGATGTAATCTGCTTTCATCAATGCAAAAGTGTAACAATGCTTTTCATGTGCATTGAAAAGAATCTACATCCAAAAGAATACAACTGCCTGTCAAGTTTGGTAAATGGTATTAACATAAGAAAGTAATGTATTTTTCACTTAGCTCTTTTTCCAAAGCATTCTTCAACCCTTTC
>NW_005054353.1:3118874-3136560 GCF_000277835.1 Geospiza fortis | reverse complement strand
AACTTCTCATGTGATCTCTCTTTATAAAGGAGCATGTATGTACCTAGTGGTGACCTACTGGTACTGAGCTTTCTTCTCAAAAATAGGCTTACTCCAAAAGCATGCTATAAACTTCACTTACGTCTGAATTTACTGTGAATTTACATGTGACACAGTTGGTAGCAAACCTTCAGTAAATATTTTTGTTTTAATATATTCTTTGCATAATCTTCTAAAAGCCCTTTACTATCTAAATAAGGTTTAATTATTAAGATAGACTAATACTGACAGTATTCCTGTAAAGTATGTTGAGCAAGGTAGAAACTGAAGCACAGAAAATAAGTAGCTGTTTCATGGTTGTGCGTGCATAGAGTTTGTTACTCCACATTTCTGATCCTATACTGATTCTGTCGAGTGAACTGGGGAGTCTTGATTTGGTGTAATTTAAGGCAGTCAGTGTGGGAAAAGACAGGCTTATTAAAGGAATGCGAGGCAACAGGAGCACGACTTAATGATCTGAACTCCTCTGCAGAGAAGTCTCAATTCTCAGTGTAGGAAGATTAGTCTGGCCCTTAGAGGGAAGATAGAGAATGAAGAGTTGTCCTAAATTATTTAAATGCCAACAGCATCCTTCTGGGAAATACCCAGTTGCTGAGTTTTGTTATGGAAGTGGAAATAGGTTACTTTCAGAGCAGTGTCTGTTCTACTTTATTTAGAACTGCAGTTCTTATCCTTGTCTGGTTTTACAATTGTTACTAACAACTGATTTCCTCTCATCTGCACGTTAGAAACACAGTCTATTGTATAGTTCAGCTGTGTTTAAGTGAGTGGATGCAGAGTGCTTTAAGAGTTTTAGTGATGATCTGCTGCTGCCGCTTAAAGAGCTCCTTCAGACCACATACATTTTCTTGGAAGCAGAGGTAGAACATTCTTTATCATGGATTACTGTGTTCTTTGTGGAATCTGTTACACTTAGTAACAAATCTGCAATGAAACCTCTGTGTTGGAATATACACAGAAATGTTTTGCCAAACGTAGAAATAGTCCAAAGTGTTTGGAAGTTGTGGGGAGTGTGCAGATATGCACAGCTGAGTGATCCACAGGAAGTGAAGCTTGAATTGATAGTTAAATTGTTGGATAACAGTGAATATACTCAAATTAAACAACTAAAGTGGCTTTTGGAATATGAGGTGAACTGGATGGACAAAGGAGCAAGCAGTTACTATGTAACTTGACATTCAGTCATCTGGTGTTTATCAGAATTATTCTTGTCAGGGTTATCCACAGAGAGAGTTAATTTTTTTTAATATTATCCCATATATTTTAATAAATTCTTTTTAGGAAGCTGGATTGCAGAAAGAAATAGTTGTTTTAAAATACCCTTAGGAACTTAATGACTTGTGTAAACAAGTAGTGAGAATGTTTTTGGATCAAGAAAAGCATAGATGTGAAGAGCTTGTGTCAAAGAGATGAGGTGTACTAGGTGTAGGGATAGCATACTGGAAGGTAATTATAAATATGAATGTAAGGGTATGTGGTGATAAGCATTTTGGAAATACCTGTTAGATGGCATTCTCTTCTCCAAGGTGTTCATTCCTCTTACTATGTTTAAACCTCTCTTCCTATTTGTGCTTTTGTCGTTGGAAGCCTGCCCTAGAGCAAATGTGTGCGTGTTTGTGTGCATATTTGTTTGTGTGTGTGTGTGTTTGTTAGTCCTGGCTGCCTGCTTTCCCCCCCCGAGGAACTGATGGTTTGGTAAGGTTTTTCAGAGCACTGCAGTGTGATGCTCTTTGGTTTTCTCAGTGCTCATCCCCAGTAGGCAAGTTTCTTTGAACCTCCTTTCCTAGTTCTGCTGGTGAGATAGGCATGTGGGTGAGACTGTGAGCAGGAGTATTAGAAATGGGCAGCCTCATGCTGGTGGTGTTGAAGCTGAGGGAGATGGTATGGTTCCAAGGATCACTGTGTTTCAGTGAAAGGAGGAAGCTTATTTCTTTGTCATTCATCTGCATAGGCTTTTTCTTTCGGTTGGTAACTGAATGAAAAAGGGAGAGTGGGTCAATTCACACCTCTGTAAACCTGTTTCAACTACCTAACTTCTAAAAACCTCTTTCCTCTTTTGAATTGCAGTGAAATTAGATCTAAAACATGATGGTGCAGTGTACCACCACATTTGAGTTAATTTGACCCTGAGATAAACATGTATCATGAATTTTATAGATGTTTCCAATTTTTTGTAAAGCACTTTGATAGTAATTATGGTTCTGCTGCCCGGACTACATGGATGTAGATGACAGACAGATGGGAATATCTGTGTTCATGTTACAGAAAAGAATGAAAGATTCTTAAAGGCTTAGAGCTACTGTAATATAATAATATTTGGGGTTTTGTGACCCATAAAATGTGAGACTTTCTCTTACCAACTACTGAGAGTAGGCACAGAAAGTGCCTTTAGGGTCATACAACAAGCCTTCATTTGTAAATGGTGGCATCTGTGAGTAATTGTGATCCTTACATTTCTGTGACAAATACTTGCTATGTAAAAAGCCAAAACCAGAATCCATATAGCAAATTACTTGTGTGTCTACTTTGACACAGTTATAGTTTTTCAGGGGTAATTTGTGAGTCTCAGGAATGTAGTTTGGTAGTAGAAAATTACATACTTAAGTGTTTTGAAACAGACTTTGTTGTGTTCTCTTCAACCAATGTTAGGTATACTATGGTTGTCTTGAGGTTGTGCTGTACTCTACTGAACTGCAGCTGCCTAAACTGTCTGTCTAGTCAGATGCTTATCTAGCTCTACAGAAAGGATTTTATTTTTCTTTATTTTGCAATTGTGGAGTCATAGTACTATCCAACACTCATGTTTGTAGTCACTGATAATAGAAGATTATATTTATCTTTTCTAACTACTGGGAACCCCCATGGCAAGAGGCTGTAGTACCCTACAGTCCTGTGAAATGAGAGAAACAGTATTCTGGCTGTCAGAAGTGCGCTTGTTTCTAGTGCATATAAAGGTGGTAATGTTAACTGTGCTTATCTTAGAATTGCTGTATTAGAAGTGTTTTCACATAATCTTTCTTGTCTCTGGTACTACCTCCAGGACAATCAATGTAATTCAGGATTTCCAAATGTTTCATGAAAGGAACAAGCCTTTCCCTTTGGTGCTCAGAATTTTGTACTTTCTCAGTGACATGGGGGAGAGAGGGAAGGTGAAGCGCACTGAGGAGATAGTTGTTAGTACAGGATAGCTGTATGTCAGTTCTGTTTCACTTGGTTTTACTCTCCTGTTGTTCTGTGTTTCTTTAGTACTGATAGCTTTATCACTTACGAACATTACTCAAGGCTAGTCATTCTTTCCTTTGTGCTTCCCACCACCTGGGTAGTTCTGTCCATGGGAAACACAAAGTCGTCATATGTGCTTTCTTTAACCCCACCTATCTCTGCTGTGCTTCCTGTAAAGCACTGCCATTTGATTGTGTTTTGGAACATGGTGGGCTGAGATTTCCAGTTTTTACAAAGCAATGAGTTCTGTGGAGCAAGAGTTGTTTTTCTTGTTTGTACAGTTCCTGACACAATAAAGCTATAATAATGAGAAAAGCTTATTTGTACTGTTACAGGAAAAATTTATCACAAATTTATTTTAAACATTTATTTCTAAGATACTCCATGGTGTTTGAAATAAAACAGGTGTACTCATGCTCATGTGTGAGGTACAGCACCAGCATTATTCTTTCAGGACAAGAATCACAGGATTTATAGCAAATAGCATGGAAGGGAAGGAGGAAGAAAGGAAAAGATCTTTTCAAAGAGAAAGAGGGAATTTGGGTCTTAGCAATATGCATCTATTTGTCCATTGGTTGTAAAATTTTTTTAATACATATAGACAGCTTCTAGACTTTTAAAAAATTATCCATGAGGCTCCTGGGACTTTCCTATTTTGAATCAATGACTTGAATCAATGCAGTAGCTGTAGTGGAGTTTTCTCAAACAGGAATATAGATCTTGCATAAAACACTGGAGACAAAATAATTTTTACTAAATTATAAATTTTATTGGCTATTTCCCTTGTCATGTGTGCTTTGATGAATCAAGTCTATTTGAGCAAAAGAATCTGAAAATATCAAGGCTGCCATGCACAGAATTCTTTCATGGGTTCTGAGTGTACACATTCAAGTATGTGCACACATGTTAATGTTAGGAGTATGCTTTAGCAATTTCAAGATCTGATTCTTATTTAAAGAAGCTACTAATCTGGGTAAAATCATGTCTTTCAGGCTGTCTTATCTTTTATTAATGTCTTGTCTTTTTTTACTTGTTGCGATTCACAGTACATTTTGAGGAATGCAGTATGTTATGACCAGCAAGTTATAGCAAGTTCATCTCTTATACTTCTTAAATCCTGAGGATATTTAATAAGCAGCATTGTTTAGACAACTCTGGAAAGTTAGTGTAGCTAATTAATAACCTTTCCTATCGTAGCAATTGGTATTTCCCAGCTGACATGGTTAGAGCAAGAACTGTGTCGATTCAGTGTCTTTTCCATGGCAAGAACAGAAGGTCCTGTGGTTGCCTTTAAACTCGGTGACATCTCCGCTTCTATCTTCTGTAACTAGAGTAGATCAAATAGCTCGTAATAAATAATGTAATTAATTTTGCACAAGGTTGTTTGCATGTGATTAACAAAAAGTATTGTTTCGCAGATGTTGAAGGGACAGGCAAAAAAGGTGCATTGCCTTAGAAGCTCTTTCCCCCTTTGGTTGTGCTTTTTCACACTGGGTGCACAATGGGTGCAGGGTTACACTATGCAAGGTTACTTCTACACTTTAATTAGCTCAGTGAAGCATTAAGAAGGAACCAAGAATATGTCTTGTGTTACTGGAAGGTAGCTGGGCAGACAGCGTGACATGGTTTAAGTTCAGTTTCAATGTGAATAGGTGTGTGAGGTCTAAAAACTCCAGTTACCAGACTATGCATAAACATGTCTGCACAAGTCTTTGCAAGGTCTGTAATTTGTGTGAACATTTTCATACATTAAATGAAACAAGTTTTCTTGGGAACTTTTCTGTGCTTTTTAATTCTATCAGTAAGGAAACAAAACACATTAAAAAGTATAAAAAGTTGTCAAAATCAAAGTTCTATTTCTAGTAATAATAGCAAGAAGGAAAGAAAACAGTTTTATCTTTCAAACGAGGATATTTTTCTTAGATGCAATAAACATGCAGTGTTTTTATGATTTTTATATTTGATATATGTGCAAAATGTGCTGTAAATATACTGTTGCTTCATTACCCTTCCTGGTAAACTGCTTGCTTTCAAGTCACTTATGTCATAATTCAGCTGGGATATGTTGCAGTTAATTCTCACTTTTTGTTATTGTCACAAAGGTGGAGTTAAAGCTCAGCAGCACTATACCACTGATTCCAGTATTCTCTGGTTTGCTCAGGCCAATGTTCCAAAAAGAATATGTATAGCAGATCTGGAAATTACGGTTTAATTTCTCAATCCCCTATTTTTGCTTCAGTCAGAACCATGAAATTTTCTGCTTGATCTCTGTCTGGATTGTGACATCTTAGACCTTCTGCTCAATAAAGGCTTGAAATAAATTGATGTTGTATCTTTATTTTATTAATCCAGTTAGCGTTCTGGATATTGAAACTGTTATTCTCTAGATGTATCTTAGGCCTTTTCTTTTTTTTTTGACACATGACATGTAGGCCACTAATAAATGTGCAGCAGTAGAGCAGTGTTTTCATTCTTTTCAAAAACCCTCGTGATTCTCCCCCACCCTCCAATATCAAGTACTCCTACACTATTTCAGTCTTTTTTGGAAAAAAAAATCAGTTGTAAATGTGAGTCATACTGTAGTCTGGAACCAGAAGCTTGGATGTTTTCTGGGTTCCTGGTAGAGATTAGTGGAGTAATAGCAGATTATATTTTCATTTCTTCAACCTTATAAGTTTTTGATGGTTGCAGTTATTTTTTATGAATAATGATTTAATTTCTTCTGTTAGCATTTTTTCAGGATGGCACAGGCCCAAATCATAAAAGGAAAAGAGGATGACCAGCAGTATTATATTTTAAGAATATATGGCCTGATGAAGTCCTGCTGTTGCCATCTAACTTGTGACAGAGTAGTAAAATCTTCTTTTTGTTTGTATATGGTTATGGGGTTTTGATTTTAATTTTTTAATATACAATACGCCAGCTCTACATAGATTGTTGTGTGCTAACATTTGTTCCTGTACTTAGAGAATTAAGATGAGAAATAATTTAGCATGATGAAAAAAACAGAAGCAATTTTTTTTGCTGCAACCATAATTTAAAGAAACCAGTAGGTAAAAGTACGAAGCATGTGAAGAGTATGAATCAAATTTGCATTGCTCTTCCCTCTACTGTATAAGCACTGTGCAGCCCACACATCAAAATTTTCCCCTAGTCTGGCACTTCTCAAGTGTGATGTAGTTTAAGTTCTGAAATGAGGTTTTAGAAAAGGATAGTTATAGCCATTGAACATGTACAAATGGCCTAAGCAGTTCTTTCATAACTGTGTTTTAATACTTTAAATAGCTGTTTAAAATAGCTAGACTTGGGTTTTTTCTAGTTTTTTAAGTAATATAGCAGTGGAAGTTTCCAAATAGGAGGGCAAAGTGTTAGATTCAAATTAGTGTTAGGGTCTAATCAGTTAAGAATAGGCTTCTAACCCTCATAATGGACATAGCTCATTTAAGGATGGGTAGGCAGTATGGTCTCTCTTGCTTCCCCTGCTAGTTTGGATCTACTCCCTTTTCCTCTGATTTCCTCACTTTTTTCATTGAGATTTAGTTGTAATTTCGGTGACTGAATTCACTGTTTGAATTGTTTGATTTTGGTTTAGTAATCTGTTTTTTTTTTCTATCCTGTCTAATGCAAAGTTAGATTGCCACTTGGGAACATGTACAACCTTCAGGCAGTGGTCAGTCAGGTAACCTCCTTTATACCTGGCAGGGCAGAAGTAGGATAGGGTGTGACATGAATAGAACTGCTTATGTACTTTAAATCAGGAATCTTGTTGAAGCTGAGCCAGTGTCTCTGCTAGATTTCCAATTTCCACTGCTTGCTGCCAAGTATATTAGAGCTGTCTATAAATAGTTTGTGGAATTTTTGACTGAGAATAAAAAATAATGTCAGGTACTTTTCTGTGCCTGCCTTTTAAAACAACAACTGAGAAGCTTTAACTGTTTTGTTTTGGGTTTTTTTGTTCTGAAACTTTCACACAAAAATCCCTCAGTCAAATCAGTTTAGCTGCTACTTTAAAACAATGTATTTTAATGGTTGCAGACTCAAAATACAAAGAAGAGTGGAAAGTGACTGGGAAGCCACACTTAGGTGCAAGAATGTGAATAATTTGTAGACTGCAGATCTTCCAAATGTTTGCTTGATGTTTCCTGATGGTGCTTTGGGCTCTGTTTTAAGGCTCAAGCGTCATCTGGATGGCAGCATGTATGTGAAATTTGTATTATGCTAACATCTCAGATGATAGGGAATTTTATACAATTTCTTATGTGTGTTGCAATGGCATTCACAACTGGTGTAATATTGGTGAATAATGTATGCAGTGCCTAGTGAATCCACAATGAGAACTTGTGTCATTTACATGGAATGTCTGTGGAGGCTGAGCTTATTCCTGAAGTTGAGGTGGAGCCTCACCTTCACCACAGCTCACCCGACCACAGCTCCTTCTACCTGGCAGCACTGGAGCTGTGGTGAGTAGAGGACGTGCTTGGGGTTTGTGTTGGTGCATCCCACAGCCTGGCAAGAGGGGATTCCTGGAGCAAAACAAGTTATGCTGAAGACACAAGTTTGTGCTATATATGTTTCTAAAGGGTTTTTCTTGGACTAGGTCTAGTGTGGCCCAGAAAACTCTGTATCCATTACAAGTAGGAGCGTATCCTCCATGAGAAATCCAGTTTGCTGGTTGCAAGGCCCCAGTGTAATGTGCACGAACGCGCAGGAAGTGGAGCAGATCAGGACATTCAGAAACATGTCCCTTACCTGAAAGAAAATACTAATGTAGACAAATCCCATGTTCATGCCATAAAACTATCAGGAATAAAGAATGTATTAGGTTTTGGTAGAGAAGCTAATAGATTTGTAATTTGTAAATTCAAAGCATTTACTGATGTAGCAAACTTAGATTTTTAGAGTATTGATTGTAATAGTCAATTTTTGAAGAAAGAATGCAGACATTTTTTAGGTTTGGAGGTAATTACAATGCTTTTACAAGAAACGTAAAGGTAGGAGGACATTTGTCTTTGGAGATTTTTAATTCAGTGTTACAAATTATAACATATCATAGAATGGCCTGTGCTATTAAAGGACCATCTGTTTCACCTGCTGTAGGCAGGGGACTTTCCATTAGACCAGGTTGCTCTAAGCCCCATCCAACATGACCCTGAACACTTCCAGGGATGGGGCATTTTTATGGGGAGAAAACGTCTCTGTTCTTCACCAGCCTCACAGCAAAGAATTTCCTCCTGGTATCCAAACTAAGCCTGCTCTCTGTCAGTGTAGTCATCACCCCTTGTCCTGTCACTACAGGCCCTCTCCAGCTCTCCTATAGGTTAGGCACTGAAATAACCACAGCTGAATAACCACAGCTCTCAGCCTTTCCGCTCAGGAGAGGTGCTCCAGCCCTCTGATCACCTTTGTGGCCTACTTATGGCAATAAAAGTAGGTGTGATGTTCATTCAAGTGCTGATTAACTTTTGAGCTTAGGCTTTTTAGGGCAAATGTGGATTTGGAAGCTTCATGACTGTTTTATTCACCAAGAAATGAATAAAGACCTGTTTTTCAGAAGTATCATGCAACTAGATGTTGTACACAAAGTTCCTCTGAGAGGAGGGACAATGTGAGAGAGTGATTAATAGAAGACAGTGTTAGCCAAGTTTTGAATGTACAGTGCAGACTTTCAGCAGCACCATTCCTATTATTTTATACCCAAGAATAATTGTCTAAGCATGAAATGGTGGATACTGGTTGTTGCAAAAGGTTAAAAAAAAAGTCTAAAACCTACATGGTATAAAAAAAAAGATCTAAAACCTACATGGTAAAAAAAAAGTCTAAAACCTAAGTTACATCACAGTTGGTTTAAATGAAAATGGTGCCATGTAAACTAACAGCATTGAGTATTGTAAGCAAATTCTGTGCTTTTTCTGCTTTTACAGTGAAATTTCATGTGCATATTTCTGGATTGTATATTATCAAACATTTAAATAAGCCACTATTTCAGTGTAGTTTCATCTGTTAGTCATTTTTATTCTTAATTAAAGAAATTACCTATGCCACTGTAGTATTTGCATACACATACTCTCATTTCATCTGAACATTGGCTTTCACTCTTAGAAATTTTAGATATATTAACTGTATCCTCTTTGTGCAGGTGTTCTTCTGTTACTGGAACTTGCAGTAAAGGTTGTCACTGTTGCTCTGCATGCCTTCAGTAGAAAATCCTGATGGATGCCTGTATGGCAGTGTTTCTGTGTATTGCATGTGTAATTTTATATTAAAATAAATGGTTGTTTAATCCATCCCTCCCATAAAGGATACTTGGCATCTTGTTGCACATTTGAAATCTGATTTACAAATGATCACCTGAAATTCTGATAACTCCAGTACTTAACCCTAAGGAAATAAGGAAAAAAAAAGTAAGGCTAACTAGTTAATGCCAAACTGTAATTTAAAAAGAAATAATATAAAATTTGTCAATAACTCTTCTAGAGATTCTTCAGCTACCCTGGAGATTATTGATCAGTTAATTCCTAGAAGTCAGTATCGTCTCTTCTCGTGATGCTTTTTAAATTGCCTTCTATCATGAGTTGCGTGTTGCCCTTTGTCAAGGAAGTAAGTAGCAGCTGGGTGTAGGACAAAAACTAGTGGTCAAAGTGCAATACACTATGTAAAAAAAGTCAGTGAAGACAAGAAAATACAAGATTACTGTGATTTGTGAGTCTTTTTCCAAGTAGTTGATCCAAATACATATTAGTGCACGAACTAATTTTATTTCATGCATATCTCTAATAGAAGGGATGTAGTGATGGCAAACCTAGACTCTCAGAAGGCAGAAAATAGTAAAATGGTGATACCTGTAAAAGCTGGGACTGGTATTGTAGAAATTTGCGAATGAGACTGCTGCTTTGCTTTTTTACTGGATGTAGAGATATTACAAATAGTTGCCTGACTTCAGTGGACTGTATGTTCTGAGCTGTGCTCCACCTTAGTTTGAAGCATTCCCGGTGGCAATAACTCCATGTTTCACAGACTGTTGTGGGGGAGGTAAGTTTCAAACTATTGGACTGCTCTTACTTTTTTTTCCTTTTGCTCCACTGTTTGCTTCACTTTCAGTTCCTTCAGTTGTGTAGTTTGAAGTGCATGTGGCTCTTCCTGTCTTCTCAGGAAGAGAAAATTTGAATTTCTGTAGTTTGATTTAGCAGTGGTTGAAGAGCCCATGGTGCACAGATAGAAAAGAAACTACAGGAGAAACCTTAGAGACTCTGAGTTATAAATGAGGGGAAAGCACATCTAGTCCTTTTTATGCGCTCACGTCCATCTGAGATTACAGAAAGTATTTCTTTCATTGGGTACTTTCAGTATACTGAATACTGATCCTTCTGCAGTGCAGGACAGCTTGGCAGCAGTATGGCCATCTACCTATGCATGTGTAGCTCTTGGCTGTGGATACAGCTTTAAATTCCTTCAGCTGATGTGTTTTATTCTAAATGCACATTAGTTTAACAAATATAAGGAAAGTGTTCAAGAGATGAGGTTGTAAATGATGGGTCAAAAGACTGAGAAGGCTCCTAACTGATTTTTATTTTTGGCTCATTAAGTGCAGGTGGCCCATGAGTAAGTAATTCAGTAAAGTATTTTGGATTACATACCAAACTAAGGCTTTTATCTTAGAATGGTTTGTGTTGGAAGGAACCTTTATAGATCATCTAGTTTATCTGAAGAGTAGTAGTACTTGTTTTTCTGTTGGTCTCCCACATGCCCTGCTCTGAGCTGTAACATCATAACCATGGAGTAACCATAGGCATGGGAGGCAGGCAGTGGCCTTTGCCACTTTTCTCCCGCAGGCTTGGCAGAGGAGCCTGACTGTGGCTCAGCAGGACACACGGCATCTTCAGTGGAAGCTTGTTTCTGTTTCTGCTCAGCTGTGCTTAGGTGTTTGCAGGAAATGGGCCACTGGCTGGGCCTGTCACAAAATGTGCTATCAAAAAGGGTCATTCCAAGAAGGCATCATGGATTTTCCAGCTCCAGTATCTGTAGATGAAGAAGGCTATTTTTATTTTTATTTTTTGTACTCATTAATCAAAGTACCATTGCTAAGTGGTTTTTTAGGGAGGTGATATGGGTTCTTTGTTCTTGAAAGCATGTCGTTTGTTCTTGAAAGCATGTAGTAACCTTATTTTGGTCAATTAGAAGCGAAACTTAGTGAAGAATAATGCAGGGTAACTTCAGGACAAGGGACAGTTTTGTGAGGTACAGGGTGAGAAGAAATTTTGGGAGTAGGATGAAGAAAGGATATTTGGCCATGAAATACATTGTCTAAAGTGTAAAGCAAGTTGAACACGTATCATGATAAAGGGTGTTTAGAAACACATAATATACAGGAACTGTTGTTGATCTCTTGCCCTTGATAATTGTGATTCAAGAAAAATACCCTGTCCAGACTGCTTATGTAGCATTCATTATGCACCACAGTACCTTTTAACTCAAGGTAGTTTAGAAAAAGCTCTCTCTTCATAGCTGTTCAGTTACAGCACTTCTTCAATTTATACAGTTCTATTTATAGGGGGTTGTAATTTGGCTGTTGAGGATAATGGCACAGGCTTAATCTTGATACAGAAGAATTTAGCTTCAACGGAGATAGGTGTACGTGATTTTTCTTTGTGGACAGTAACTACTTAGTATAACAGCAGAAATAAAGGTGAGTTAAATAGCCTTTGCTACTATGGTTTTTTTTTTCTTTTAATTTTTTCATTTCAACAATCAATTTTTCTGTAAAACACCATCTGGATTTAATTCAGTCTCAAGGTACATGATGTTATTTCAAACTGAAGTTATAGAGTTTGATTTTACAATCACATCAGACAAAGTTGCATGTACCAAATCTTTGTGTGTACTTTTGCACTATTTATCATTTCAGTGTATTATATTAGTATTTACTAATTTTAGTCAATTTGAAATCAAAACTGCTTTATTTAAGAGTCATTATTTGCTGTCTCAAATATATCAGCATTTAGGTAAACTTGTTCTTTGTCCAAATCCTTCAAGTTCACCTATATATATATGTATATATATATGTATTTATATATCTGGAGAGCAGAAGGTTGCCTTGTTTAATCTGAATATTTTGACTAAGGAAGACTTAACTATAGGAGGGTGGAGGTTAGTGGGGGGTCTGTTTGGCTGTGCTTTTTGTAAATGCATGAATTTGAGTACAAATCAAAGGAGTAGCTCATATCAGGACTGTTGGCTTAGTTTTATGCTCTGAAGTTATATGCACATAATCCTTTGAGTCTGATACTCATCCCATTTTGAGAGAGCTGTGCTGCATAGGCTGTGGGGAAAGATGGAAGTAGGGGTGTAACATCCTAAAATGAAGGCTGCTGCATTGTGGTTAGCCTCCAGAGTGAGGCTCAGCATCACTGCTACTATCTGGGTTTCAAATATATAGAACTTGGCAGGTGATTTTTCCAAACATGTCATGTTTTTATAGTGTGAAAGCATTCTTTTCCTTTGCTCTTTAGTTGAAGTGTTTGCTGCTGCCACATTTTCTTTGTTGCCAGCCCACTCCCCAGGCCTGTATTTAATCTCCTACCTGTGATGAAACTCAGAAGTAGTTAGTGAGTCAAATACCTTCCAAGGCTATGGGTGTTATCTTCTGCATAGTTCTGTTCACCTCTCCAGATTACATGTAGGAGTCTTGGACCAGGATATTGGGAACTGATGTTTTGACAGTGCCAGGATTTTCTGGGTGCGGTATGATATGTTTGCCATAGTTTCATCTGGATTTGTAAGGGAGAAATTCCCCAACTGCTAGAAAACCTGAAGGCAGACCTAGTGTAATCTTACTTGCTTCTGTGGTCAGTCAACTGTGAGACATGAATCAAAAGGAATTAATTCAAGTGTCAGTGAAACTACTTGTCTGTCTCTGCCTGCTCCTTAGATGAGGTGGCATTGCAGCCCAGAGGATTTGAGTGGAACAGAAAAAAGGGGTGGGGGTCAAAAGGTCTGGCTTTGTGCTGTGAAAGTAAAATAAAATTTTATGGATACATCTGTAAGAATGAGTGAACAACTTTGAACATAACCATTCTTCCTTTGAACATTTGGGAGATTTTTAAATTTGTTGAAGGCAGAAGGGCACCTCAAATGTTGGAGGTTGTTCCATGCTGTAAAACATTCTATCAAGAGTCCAACTCACTTAGCGACAAGTTGAGTGTGTTTTTTTGTATTGCAGTCAAGTCGTCTTTAGAGATACTACCACGAATGGTGGCAACAAACTCATGTGCACCTCAGTAGAAAGCCATTAAAAGCACTTTCCATACTTTTGCTTAACCTATAGGCTACCAGTAGTTTAAAATTTCTTATTCTGTTTATGAATTTGTTTTGTTTTGTTTAAATAAAGTATATTAAATGCTTGATTTTATCTTGATCCTTGTCCATTTGAATTTTTTAACTTACGTGCAATTGCTGACCATATCTTAAGCTTCAGGGCTTAAGTTGACATATATTTGTGTTTTGTGTTTGTACTAAGTGTTTATAGAAGGATGTGAAGAAGGTGGGTCCTGGTTACACAAGTGATGGAAGATGTTGGTTTTAAAGAAAACAATCCTAGTTTTTCACAGGCAGCACAGAAGGCAGGATCTTTTTGGTGTGTAGCTTCCAGTGCTGTGCTGTGAAGACTCCTATAACTGATATGGACCAACCTAGTGCTGAGTTTTTTTAGGTGACACCTGCTTCAGTTTAAAACTTCAGGTTGAAATGGGCATAAATAGCAAATATTTCTTTAGGACATAAAGAAATATAGAAACTTACTGATGACCTAAGAAATGTTATTTTACGTTTTCATATTCTGCTGTGTTAAATAGATTAGCAGGAATTTCAAAGATAATTATGTTCCCTTATCTTAATGGAAGTTACTTACCTGTTACATGATATATTGGTCTTCTAGAAAGCTAACTTTAAAAGGAACCATGTGATTATTTGTTGAGATCATACGAGGATCACTGCCTAAAAAATTCATAAAGTTGTCAGCAGTTAGTAACACTTAAATGGCATATGAACACACTGTTTCAATGACAGTTTTCAATAAAAGAGGAAGTAATAATCTGAGAGATTCCTAATCTTTAATGTAATGAAAGTTTAGTGGGAGTTTATTTTTTAAAAAGACCTTATTTTGATACTGT
The DNA here is from genome assembly GCF_000277835.1 of Geospiza fortis. NCBI lineage: Eukaryota > Metazoa > Chordata > Aves > Passeriformes > Thraupidae > Geospiza > Geospiza fortis. Next base: position 3,122,134 of record NW_005054353.1, on the reverse strand, counting down.
AGTACTTGGATCTGAGTTTAAGCTTCATCATCACACATTAGTGCCACTTCTGACTAATCATTGAAGTTAGTTTGACAATAAATATGACAGCTCTTTATCTCAAGAGATTAATTGTTCGATTGTAAAGCATATTTAGATGGAAAATATTCAAGTGTTCTCTCTTTAGGTATTCAAGATTAAATTCTTCCTTTGAACATTTGGGAGATTTAAGTTTTCTTAGCCCATTAATTCTGAGTCAACACATACAGGATTTGGATGCAAGTTCCCATTTTAGTATGCTTCTCATTATTACTGATTTATAGTTTTTGTCAGTCTTTGATATATATATACTTTGTTTTGTTTTCCATCACGTCAGTGTTATGTCAGTCTTTTCATGTTTCATTGTATTTTTATCAGAACTGATTTCATTAGTATTCTGGGGTTTTTGTTTTACTGGTCTTTGCATACAGGCAGCTTGTCAGGAATTCAGATTCTGGGAGCATCATGATGACTGTCTTCAATGTAATAACTTCTGGGTTTTTCATATTTCTAGATGTTTGTGAGTTCCTTCATTTTTGTCATGATGCTCATTTTCAGTGTTCAATAACAACTGCAGATATAACTGTATGTGCTAATACCCCTTTTTACAAGTAAAAAGGTGAATAATCCCTGGTGTACTTTAAAGATGAAATGTCAGTAAGTTATTTTTAGGTTAGACAAGAGGTCCTGAAATGTGTTAATGTTTTCTTTATGCTGATGGAAATAATGGAAAACAAAACAATCAGAAATATGCTTCTGTGGAATTAGTTCCAAGTAAAATCATTTTCCAGCGAAGATGTTTATTTTGTAAATTGAGAGGTAAGTGTTACTGTACACACAAAATTAGAGTGGCAACATCCCTTGGCATGACAGTGATATGCAAATCAGAGAAATTATTTGGAGAACAGTTTTTCAAAACTTAGATGTATATTTTACTTTGAAAATAGTTTGATTGAAAAATAGTTGCTCACCAATGCAGTATTTGAAATAGCATTTGATTTAAAAATACTTCAGTGTTTTGAACATTGAGGAGAATTGTTTGTGTGGAATTTTTTTAACAACTGAGACAAAGCAACTTGATATGTAAATATATGCAGTGAAATTAGTATGTTGAAAATGGAGTGGGAACCATGCCACTTCAAAGAGCCAAGGAATTTAGTTTTTAAAAATAAAAAAATTAAACTTACTATTTTTCTACAAATTACGATCATCAGGTTTCTAACTGTATTGTGTCTTTAAGAAGATAAAAATTACAGCTCTCTATATTTGGTGTCAACCCGAGGAGCAATTTCTTAAACATGCTACGTATAGTCACTGTACCAGAGGAGCACTGGGGTATACTCTGTTCTTGGTCAACTTGTAATAGTCTTTAAATTGGTATAAAAGGAATTTGTGTTTTCTTCATATATTTAAGGTTCTTGTTCCTGGACATAGTACACTGACATTGCAGTGCTGGTAGAACAGCTGATATCACATGCATGAAAATCTGTGTGACATGGCAAATCTTAAGTACTACAAAACTTTGAAGGATTAAGAGTTGTGGGTTTTTTGCTTAGTGAAGTATTTTACATTTTAGATTCACTGCCTGTGTTCAAAGGAACTTATATATCAAAGTAGCTGTTTCCTCCTGAAATTTCTGAAAGATTTTACTAAAAATCTGTTGTAAAGGTTAAAAGAAAAGATAATGAATAAAGGATGGGAGAAATGCACACAAATACAATTTGATGTGTTGCATCCTGTACCAGGACTGCCACCTGCCAGCAAATATCTTGGCTTTACCAGACTTCTTTTACTTTGGAGAGTACAAAGTAGTATGGTGTTTGGAGGGATAACTTTTTTGGTCTCTTACTCTCAATGACCACATGGGTCTTGTTCTTCTTCATAAGTCTACTTCGTTTTAATGAACATTGAGGGAGAGTTACTCTCAAAGGTAGCTGGTTCCCTGCTGTATCTGAACTGTCTGGATAAAGGGTGTAGGCTGCAATTTTTCTGAAATAGATGGGTGTAGTCCCCTGGATGTCTTTATTTGCATAGCATTTACTAGCAAATCTTGCTCCAGAAGGAGATGAGGAAGATGCATTGAAAGAGACCTTTCTTGAAAATAAAATAGGACTTGATGCAAAATACAGAGTCTACCATCTGACATGCATAAGGTTTCTCAAAACTGACAGTATCAGTCTCTGCTTGTTCCTTAACTTTCTAGTACATCTAATTGTTCCTAGTAAACTAACAATGCTTGGGTGGGGGTATTTTTTATTGTATGGTAACTTTCTCTCTAGTTTTTCTCTTTAATTTATGATAAAACTTATGTAGGACGTTTCATGTTTAATATTAATTAAAAGAACTTCAGGTTTGTTCATTCTGTTCTGTAAAAAGGTATCTGAAGAATTTTTACAAATTTTATCTTGGAAATTAGCTTATTCATTATGTTTAATTTTAGGAAATGGTGCTCTTGCAGAACATTCTGAAAATGTGCATATTTCAGGAGTGTCAACGGGTAAGTCATTTTTTGTAATGTTTAAATTTCATGCATGACTTAAATAGTAAATATTGAAAGCCACCTGGTATCTTATGAAGAGATATTTGGCTATAAAAATTATTACTGCCTTTTGCAGCATGTAATAAGGAATGAAGCAACTGGAACATGGAAAAATTCTCATAAGATAAAACTGATACCTGCATGCTCATGAACAGATTATGCCTTTCTAAGTGGACTGCTTAATTATTTTTCCATACAAACATTGAACTAAGAGAAAAGTTAGTTTAAGTTGAATTGATATTTTCTTTCCACAGTGAAGTTTTTGTGAAATGAAATTTACTGAAATGTAATTTTGGACACTGCTACTATCAAATAACGTAAATCCAAGTTATGCATTTCACCTGATTAGATTTAACTGAAATGACTGTACACTTGGCTGCACAGTTTCTTTAATACAAGAAAAAAATTTAGAACTCATGAAACTGAGAAACTGATGAGATGCTGGGAGCAGAGGGGGTATAAAAGCAGCACACACTGCTGAAAGGTTTCTATGTTCCCTTCCAATAAGTCAGTTTTAGGCCTCTTCTGGGTAGCAGCCACAGCCAGGTCTGTTGTGTGTTAGTGATGGGACTGTGTGGCCATTGAGGCATTGGCGTGCAGTCTTTGTTCTTCAGATGCTGTGCAGTGTCAGCAGCTGCTGGGCGTGGTTTACCATACAGATACTCAGAATATGTGCAAACAGGGAGATAAAGGCTCCTCAGCA
>NW_005054353.1:3100252-3118864 GCF_000277835.1 Geospiza fortis | reverse complement strand
CTCTAATCCCTAGAATTCAGACTGATTTTCATACCTCCTTCTCCTAAAATAAGAGTCAGAATGCAAAGTTGTCCTTTTTGAGAACAACTTGTACATCTCACTGTAGTTATCCTTCCAGTATTGCTTTAAACATTATGTTGCTAATTGCTACTTATGCTTGTATGGTTGAGTTTTTGGATAAATTTATGGTCAGTGGGTGGTCTCTGTTACACCTACTGCTTTCTAATTCCCTTTTATTGTTCACCACTCAAGGACTGTTGAAAGTCCGTTTATAGAAGATCTTTCTTACCCATTCTTGTACTGCATCATGAAGAATGCTGTTGCTTTTTAATAGTACTGGTGCACCAAGTATCATATGTACTGCATCTGTGGCACACTGTAAATAATAAATACCTACACAGCTACTTGCCCTTTGAACAATTATTGCTGGAATTGGAATGGATGAGAGATGCTAATTCAACCTAAAATCGCGCTATGCAGCTTTCAGAGTATGTTTTAACAGCCCCTCACACCTTTGTTGACTGCAGTGGTTGTGTCAAAAGTCACAATACAGGGGGAAAAGCATCTGCTGGGCAAGAGGTGAATGGAATTTTTGACTCTGCTTCCAGTACTTTGGCCAGCATGCTTGAATAGACAGTGCCAAGAAGAGCAGAACACAACGTACTTTGTACACAAGATAACAGTCGCTGGTAGATAGAACTTTAACTACTGAGAAGAAAGATCCATTTAGAAATAAATAATAATAACAACAACCAAAAAAAACCAAAACAAAACACCAAAAAAATTCCAAACCAAAACAAAAAAGGTATCTCTGATGTTCTTGTGTTTTTAAATAGCTTTCCAGATGGGAAAAGTACTGCACTCCTAAGTTTCTTTCTTAATACAAAGTGCACCTTCTTCACTGGGGAATTTTGAGGTAATGGGGAAGGGTTGATCTGTTAAGAGCATCCTCAAGAAAGCATATAGACTGACCCAGTAGCATTTTCCTTACTGCTTTTTGTATATACATCTTAAATTTTAAGTGCATAGACCAAGTATAAAAGATGGTGATGAATAAAATTATTTTTTTAGTTCCTTTTAAATAAATTGGGTCTCTCAAACATATTTTCTAACTTGCAGGTTATTGTTTCATTAAGCATACCTGGACGACTTTATATTTAGCAGAATAATTTTAAGTTGAGTTTCTGTAAAATAGAACAAAAGACATCTGGCTTTTAATCTTTCTAAATCCAGCTTTCATTTGGTGTTGAAACCAAGCAAGCGATTGTCATGGACAGTTGTACAGAGACAAGATTTAAAATGAAACTTTTGTCTTGATGGTAGATTTCCTGTCACGCTTCTGCTGTAAGACTACATGACTACCTTACTAAATTACATTTTAATAGCACAGACCTTTGTGGCCTTCGGTATTTATGCTTCTGCTGGATATTACATTGCCAAGTTACAGGTACCCCTCTATATATGAGCATGTTTTTTCTGCCACCAGCAATTAGTGGAATGTTGTCTCTTTGCATATAAGCTATCGCTACAGAGGAAGTGTTTATGCCTTTAAAATCTGAAGAGTTCAGAAATATTTTCATGTCTGTCTTTGAGGTATGTTGAGCCATAATTGTCACGATCGCAAAACCAATTCCCCATTTCCCCAACCCCTCACTCTACATTTTAAAGAACTGCAGCACTGTCATATATATATAAAATTATTTCTTTTTACTGCAGATGTCTCTGTATTGCAGAGCAAAGGGCATTTTAAATTAAAGCCTTTTGGCTTGACCTGGAGGCAAAGATTCCCATGCCTTCTTCCCCTGTAGTTCTCCACATAAGACTTTCAGTGGCTCCTGAGAGTTACAATGCAATAATTATCCTCACTGTTCACGGTTTAGACTTTATCACAACATTATTCTCTTTTTACTCTAAGCTGTTTTAAACACCTTTAGATCATTTATCCAGCTGCATTCATGTCCTTACCATGTCCAATATAATGCATACCTTATCATCCTGTGGTTCACATTGAAAGCTAATTCTTTTATCTTTTCTACTAATCTCCTGGCATTACTGTGAAGATAAATCCCTAATCTCCCTCTCCCTGCTTTTCTGAAGTGACTTTTTTCCTTGACATGTTGTTCACTCTTACTACAGGTACTTTACTTCTCAAGATCTTACTACAGAATTTTTGCATAGGTTTCTTAATTATTTTCTTACAACTTTCTAGTTGAATTTGGTACAGTAAACTTTTAATTGGCTCTCTTCTGTTTACCAGTCAACATCCTGTAGTTTACAATAATGTTCTGTAATCTGGGATGGTAAAAAAATTCAGGAAGAAGGAAATAAGAATTGTTGTGTCTGTTTTTAAAAAGTCTACAGGAAAATCCATATACACTAGAAAATTATGTGCAAGCTCTTTTGACCATTATTTTACACTGTAATTGTATGGATGTGAAACATCCTCAGTCCTAATTGCAGTATTTTGCAATTTACTGAGCAGTTATATTAGAGTAACAAACAAAATTGCAAATAGATTTTTAATAGCATAAAGGTTATCGAAGGAAAGAGTTTGAAACAGGTAGGAAATGGATGAGCAGAATTGTGCCAAAGAATACTAGGGTATTGAAGGGAATGTAAGCAGACACAACACTCATGTAGAAATGGTTGTGCAGGATGAATTTGTTCTCCCCTCCAAATATTACAGCCATCAGCATGAGATTTGAAAACATCTTGGGCATGCATCACTGGGTGTCTTTGCTTCTCTACAATGCAACCTTCTCAATTTCTTTTGTGCGTCTGCCTTGATTGCAGATTAATTTCCTTTTATCCTGACTCATCTAATTTTCATTCTGCTGTTCTCTTATGTATTTTTAATACTTTAAATAAATTATTCTAAACCTAATCAGTTTACCTCTAATTTTAAGTTGTCCTAGACACAACTGACCTGTATGACAAATGCTTGTAGGGCTGCTAGCAATTGAGATTAAAAGTCCAAGTTTTCCTCAGCTTAAAGTAAGGATGTTTGCCTCTATTGATGCATTTCTGTTTTACTGCCAGTTGGAATTTTTTAATTCCATATCCTTCGTGATGTTGCTTACATTCTGCATATTTACAAATATGTGAATAAAATGTATTTTACACTATAGTCTATTCTGATGTAGGAGAAACATCCTTAGGCAGAGGGTCAGGAACTGATTTTAAAGGCTTGCTATTATCTTTACAAAGTATATTCCCTTTAAAGCTGTTCTATTTCAAAAGGTTATCCTTGATTTTAAAAATTTATTTGAGAAATTATTCTCTCTCAAAAAGACTGCACTTCTGAAGTGCAGCTTCTGCACAGTTATCTTGACCTTTATACACTTTTTAAGCAAACAGATTTCTGTTGTCTCTTGAGTAATAAGTAAGAGATTTTTAATGCATGAATATATATCAAGTGTGCAAATGTGTTTAGCTTGTCTAGCCAACTTGAAGTTCAGAAAGCTGTAATTCGCTTTTCAAGTCACTTCTCTTTTTTTTGACTCCCCACTTTGTCACATGAATACTTTCTTCAGTGTTTTCTCCTCTACAGCACTTGTACAGTTTTGTTCACCCTGTATTATTGTGCCTGTGGTCATTCTTGCTTCCTTATGCCTTCCATAGTCTGCCTCTCTCTCCCCATGTTGGGTGCTGTTGCAAATGATCGTCTTTTGCTCTCAGCTCTGTAGTGTGAGCTTTACTGGAAACAGAGAAAAAGACATTTTAATAAAAGCATGTGGTAACTACAGGGATAAGGTTGATTCTGCAAAGGATAAAAAAATCCTGAGTAAAACTGAAAGCTTTCATGTGCTCTGAAAGTACTACCTTGGTTATACAGGATTTCCATGTGGAATTTCTTCCATTCACGCTTGTGTACAAATACGTTACTGTTTGTACTGCTGTAGGGTTTAGCATATTAATGTTTTTGGAGGTGAACACTTTAAAACTGAATGAGCCCATGCTGAATGGATTTTTTTTTCATGTATTTTAGTGCAAAGTTTCCTTTGTCAGGTAAACTTAATAGCTTCTTTAGAGGTTCTCAGTTACAAAATTTTGTCTGTCAGTTTGGAAATATCTGGTGGCATGTGTATGTTGTAGCGTAAATTTTACTTCTGGGCAACTTTTTTGAAGTTGGGGACTATTTCAGTAGTAACCAAGTAGTATATGGATGTGTTGCCAGCGTTTGCAAGCTTGGTACAAAATGTCTTAGAGATTCTTCTGCTTTTTTACATGGCTTTGTTCTGTATGGTTTTTGGTTTTTGTTAAAACTGCTATTTTACTTTTACAACTGAATAACTAGCTTTTCTTTCAAGTCCTGACATTTATTGCCTGAACAAATGTTAAGTATCAAAAGATAACTTACACAGGAGCTGTGTTCCAAATTATCATGGTGTTAGAGCACCACCTATAGGGTTTGCTTAAAAATTAAAAAGAAAGTGAATGATTGCATATTCAAATGAAATAATATCTTCCTGTATGTTGTGACTTTCATTCCGAGATATTAGGGCAGCTCCTGTGTCCTACAGTTAAGGTATGTTAATACTTAACTGCAAAGCATGACTAAAGCTCTAAAAACATGTGAAAAACTATTTAAAGCATTGTTCTCTTACAGATATCCAGGAAAATAGAACATTTCCTGAGTTCTATTTTTTCTGTGGTATTCAAGTTAATATAGAAAATTCAGACATAAGTCAGCATTTTTGTATTTTAGTCCTTCTAAAATATTAAAAGTGTATTTCTTATTCCATATAAAAATACTTTAAAGTAATAATAATTTAAGATTTTAACTTTTTATCATTTCAGGTCCCTATAGTATTGCAAAATTATTTTAAAAGCTTGATTGTGTATACAAATAGAAAAAAGTAACCTGTCAACAAATTACATTATTGCAACTTTTCCACTGTTATAAATGCAGTTCATTCTTCTTCATATTTGTTCATTCATCAGTTCTAAATGGCTATTTTCATCAAATTCGAATTCTAAAAGATTTTGATGATCAGAAAATAATGGAAGTGCTTCCTTATATGTAATAGGTTTTGTGTTCAAACTACTCTGTGTAACTTAGTGGGCTACCAGTAACTTTGACAGCTTGGCATATTTTGGAATATTAGTGATAAAATTGAAAAATAAAAACACATAGTTATTTTTAATGTGTTTTCTCACCACTGAGACTTCCTCATAATTTGAAGCTCTGTGGTGAGAGTATTCCAGCCTTTCTGTTTATGTGAAGGTTGTGTATATGCTATATGACAGGTGTTGGATATGAGGCTGCTAAGATGGGGGGCAAAACAGGAAAAAAAATCCAGAAAGATAAGTGTAAGTACATACTTCAAATAAAATCAGAAGAATTAAGAACGCTCCAGCTGTGGAAGGAGCAGCAGCTGAGTTAAGGCCAGTGCAGGAAGCTACACCTATAATCAAGTAAGACTACTAATGACTGAGTTACTTCAGTTGCATATAATTAGACCCATAAATGTAAACTTTCTAGTCCATTATCAGAAATGTAGTTATGCAGGTCTCTCTGCTGCAGTAAGTGCTCTTTTCCTTTCAAGCATTTGGAATCATGTGTATGGAGATCATTTCCATGCCAAGAACCGGAAGGGAGAAGGTATTTAATTGATGGTCAAACACTGGGTCTGCCTAAGACAGGAAATTCCAGCTGCTTGATTATTTAGCTTTAATTTGTTTTTCACCTTCTAATACACTTGTCAGTAAAAGGTGTTAATACATGGTTAAATTGAACTGAATCTTTGTAAAGACTAAAAATAAATTTAAAAATGAAAAAATCTTTAACTTAATAAAGTTGTAAAAGTCCACATAGAATAATCTTTTTTAATCTGTAATAGTAATTGACATAAGTGCAAACTGCTGCACTGGTAGTGTTGGAAAACATCTTTTGGCCAGCGTGTTCCACTACAAACTCCTTTAGAAGCTGTGGGTTTTTTAATTGGTATGTCATCTAACTCACTCTGTTCTCCCTGATTAGGTGATGATTGGTTGGGTGGGGTTTTTTGTCCTGCTGACTTTTTAAAAAATTGAATTAATCAAGTTGCTTTCAATATTTATGTCTTTTTTAGCTTGTGGAGATATTCCAGAACAAATTCGATCACCAAGTGGGACAATCACAAGTCCAGGGTGGCCCTCTGAGTATCCTGCCCGAATTAACTGTAGCTGGTACATCCATGCCAACCCAGGGGAGATCATTACTATAAGGTAACAGTGCTCCTGTAATATCCATGTGGGTGGAAGAAGTACTAACCAGACATTTTTAGCTGCCAGTTGTACACATACCAGTTTCCTCTTCCTTCCTGTAAGTGAAGGATTTCAGTTCTGTCTGGGTTTTGCCTTTCCTTTTATCTGATTTGCTTGCACACGGTCATGTAGGATTTGTTTTTAGCTGGACAGTCACTGACTAGAAAAAATTTTGGTGTGCTCATTTAAATGCATTTTTTCTGTGTGTCTGAAACATAGGAATTTTTCATTAAAAAGTGTGTAAGTAAAGGTGACTAAATGCTGTAATGCTTCATTGCTCTGAGGTCTCTTGGTGTGCTTAAAAATGTTAGAGACAAATAACAAGTCAATAGATAGCAGCTTAGGAAAGGCTAATGCAGGAAGTTCCTCAGAGTTTCACATATCTTGTAACTTTTCTAGAGTAGTAATGTAAAAAACTTGTGGATTCAAGTTCTCATCAGTTCGTTTCTGACTACTGATTTCTTTTAGTATCAACATACAAATTAGTAGTGCTTCATAGACTTGATTATGAAACTGCATTACCTGCATATTTTTTTTTCAGTTTCCAGTTCAGACTTGCTGACCTAAGGAACTGCTCTTCTTTATGAAGTATTTACTTTGACATCAGTTACTTGTTTAAATTCTGCCTCTTAATTTAAACAGTCTTTCTACTAAATATTTGACTAGCATAAATGCAACGTAAAGTAGGTAAAACTGTTCAGCTACTAGAATGCTCTCTAAACTTATCATACTGTTTATTTTTAATAAAACTCTTTTTTCTTTCATGTTGTTTTCTTCCCCTCATACATCCCACATTTCAGTTCTGATAGTGCTCTGTTGTCTGTGCAGACCTGTTCTGCACAGTCTCCCCCTCACACGTCATTACCATGGCAGCTTGTCTTGACTGAGTGCAGCCATACCATGGCAGTCCATGACCTAATGCTAGGGTAGCCAAGTAGTGTAGCTGGGAGAAAGTCTTATCTGAAAACATAATTCTGAACAATTTAGCTGTATTTATAATGTCAAATCAGGTTACTGCCATAAATGTAGCATTAGCTAAAATTCTGGTGAAATTTGAGTTAAAATCCCTTAGTAGTGTATGAAAGTCATTAAATAAGACACATAAGAATAATTTAATTACCAGAATTTTAGATTAAGACAGTGTGTGTTTTTGTAGCAAAATTGCATTTCCTTAAGTGTTGGATGCAATATTTTGTTAGACAGAATAGATCTTTGCTGTCCTCATAATATAAAAGTATCAGCACAAGGTTAAACCCTATTTCTACATGGGTGGAGAGAAGCTATTCTTTTTATTTCAGAAGAAGAAGTATTTATTTCAAAAAGAACTTCAATCTAATTTTCATTCAGCATCTTTTTTGTGTTATATTCAGTTCAGTAGCAATTTTGACCTTTTCTCTTTTTCAGCTTTCAAGATTTTGATGTTCAGGGATCTCGACGATGCAGCTCAGATTGGTTAACAATTGGAAGCTACAAGAACATTGAAGGCTTTAGAGCATGTGGCTCTTCCATTCCCTCACCATACATCTCTTCACAGGATCATGTTTGGATAAGGTTTCATTCAGATGATAGCATCTCCAGAAAAGGCTTCAGATTAGCCTACTTTGCTGGTATGTTTCAAGTGATACCTTGTATAATTTTATGGTTTCACTTTTTGTTTCCCATTTCAAGAATTACTTCCTCATAACAGGGTGTGCAGTACTGAGTATGGGTCTTTCCTGTAGTCACTTCAAGGTCTATTGAAATCAGAGAAAATACGGATTAGCTAATGTATTTTGATCCCATGCACAATCTGAATATTCAAAGTAGGAGTAACAATAAGCAAATTGAGTAATATTTGGGAAGAAAAGATTAGCCAGTAGTAGTAGGCACCTGGAAGTTCTTTAAACATAGTAAGATTTGAAATGTTTTCACCAGACAAAAAATTAATTTGGTGAAGTAATTGGGTAAGCTTCTGGGTATCATAAATACAGTGAGAGAGGAAATAAATGGCAGGATTTTTTTGTTTTGACATTTCTCACAGAATTTGCATCATTTTTCCCATCTCCAGAAGGCATACTATCTTTTAAGAAAATAAATCTATAAAAACTCCTCCCCATTGATAGATTCCAACCAAGTGCAGACATGGTTCTGTACATGCAAAATTTTTCTTGTAATTACAGAATGTGATAAGAACTAGTTATCAGTAGTAATAGTTTGAGACTGTTTTGTGAGCCATTCTTGTTCTATTAAAGGTTGCCAAGAGAGAGGAGGAAACCAGGCATGGGTCAAGACTAGTTCCAAACTTTTCCTGGCTTTAAGAGATACTACAGTTTTATGTAATAGCATGATTACGGTGTTCTACATCATGATAATCCCAAATACTGGATTAGATTGTTCTTGGTTTTCACAGTGATTTCATGTTACCTTACTCCCTCCAAGTGTGCCTATATCCACTCACTGGCCTGCTCCAGATTTCTGTGCACACCGACTTTTGACTCCTCCATAAAACAATTCATGCTTGTAAATATATCCAGTGCTACCCACCATCAAAACTGTTTCAACAAGATTCAGTAAATCTACCCCTGATCTCCTCTAGTCTAAGCTCCTGGTTTTTACTCTCCACTCTTCTTACCTTGTAGCTTCTTCCACTATGTCAGTCTCTCACAAACAAGTTTCCAAGCAGGCTTATCCCTCTCTATCACCTGTTCTCAAGTCTACGAAAAAGTTCCTGCTGTGGTTTATCTCCTTGCACTTTAGCAGGTCTTGGGGAAGTAATGCAGCCTTGCATTTGATGCTGGCCCAGCTTTCAGAGCAGTGTTCTACCTGGGTTTTGTGCACTGTCTCACCAAAAACATGTCAGGGAGCAGGGAAGAAACCACTGGCCGGTCAGTCATCCTGTGCTGCCGTTTCTGCCAGTGGCCCAGGTGAGCACTGCTACCTGTGTCAGGCATCAGCTTCTGCCCTTTTTGCCTCCCTCTTGAAGTAGGTGCAGAGGAAAGGCAGCATTCCTTCCTGAGGGGTTTTGAGAAGGAAATATACCTTGGATGAAAGTGTGGAATGGGTAGGGGAGGTAAGCCATGGGCTTTGTAGAATTTTTCCTCTTTCCAAATCCTTTCCTCTCTTTTTCTCTAATCTTGAGACAATTTCATTATGTAACCCCTCTTGGAAGAAGCTCTAACATTTTCAGCAACAAGCAGTTTTTTCTGTTAATTGATTTCTTCTATTTTGTGTTGTAGATTAGAGTGCTTAAGACTTTAATCTTATGTTTATAAATGTCTTTTTTTAAAGAAATAAGTTTTATTTTGAGGAGATTTGTTCATTTTCTTAACAAACAACCCTTGCTGAAACTTTGGCTTGAGTTTGCTCCCTATATTTGATACAATACTTAGGAAGTATTGCACAATTGAGGTGTAAGTGTAGTGTTTCAGTGATCAGAATAGTCTTCTGATGTTTTAAACTATCCTGTATATAGGTGAAGAGTTGACAGTTGCTTTAATAATCATCTGGTCATTTCTGCTTTTGAATGTCAAAAAAGGCTCCTGAAATGCTAATGCATTTGTTATGCATTCAACTGTGCCATTATGTTTGGTTTCTTCTCATCAGCATCATGCAGGAGTGCTCAGATTAACACCTCAATAGATTATTTAATTCAGTGTTTTTAAGGCTACTCTCAAACTTGGCAAGTCATCGTAGAAAAAGGGGGGAAAAAAGTAATACATCAGTTACTTGGATGCAAGTTAGGCCTATCTGTGCTGGAATGATCAAAACACTACAGATTCTAAGTACAAAAGTGACCATTAGGGAGCCCCATGTTTAAAATCTGTTGTGGAAGATAGGTCTTGTGAATTGTTTGAATTAATTCTTGTTTAAAGAAAATAATAGGTAAATATTCATATTTAACTTAAACCAGTAATAGGAAAGAAAAAAGCTTTACAGGTAGGAAGGGTACTGGACTAGAAAATCAATTTTGGGCCACTTTTATTGGTCTTTCTTCCCTCTTTCTTCCTCCAACTACTTATTTATCAGCCTTTTAAATTATGGGAGTTGAAATGAGACAGAGTTTCCTAATGGTGATGTAGAGTGGATAACAAAGTTACTAAAAGCACAGAGGTCAATGGCGACTGTAAATGCAGGGAAGAATTGTGTTAGTCCTTTGGCTACAACTGTATATGGGTGCTGCTAATGATCTTGTGCTGTGCTTAAGTCTTTTGTGGCGCAGCTCCCAAAGTTAGTCTTATTTAGTACATCTCTTATCATTTTAAGACACTGATTTTTGATTCATAGATAAATTTTCTTCATGTAAGGATTGCAGGATTGGTGATTAAAAATGCTAAATTGGGATCTAGTATCACAGCTCTTTTCTGGGATGTTTAAAAGCTTGTTGAAGGAAGAGCTTGGGTTGAAATTGTGTCTTGTTTTGTTACTGCAACATTCCCATCCCAGTATTTATAACTCAGTCTTACAGCTTTCTTCTCAACCTTTTCCAGGTTCTGCAATGCATAAGGACTGAGCTAGATTATAATCAGTACTTGAACAGGTTTAATGATGCGTATTCTCCTACCTCTTATTCTACTACCTCCTACCTACTATTCTATTACCTCTACCTATGGAGCTTAGTCATTCAATTTAGGTAGGACTAGTCTAGCAGTTCAGTTTTACAGGTTTTAAATTCAAGGCCAAGGTTCCAACTTTGCCATACTAGTATTGTCAACCATATGTTTGTCTGAGTGTACTATAAATACTTACATATCTGTAACAGAACAAGAAGATGGTATCATTTATACTGCATCTGTTCTTTGGATTTTTTTTTTGTGTGAAATGAACATGTTCTGAAAATTAGTCACTGACAACACATACATTTTGCTCTCCTTTCATTCTTCAGTTTCTGAAAGCAAATTTGTAGACTTAAACATTCTTCAGCAGTACATATAACATTTATCACTCTTGATGATTTCATTTTTCCATGCATTCACTTTTTAAAAGCCTAAGCATTGGTGAAATTTTATAATTGTGTTGTACTTCTCTAAAGAAAAATTATTATTTTAAGTTAGTGCATTTATTTTCAATGCTTTCTAAGTATTAAAGAAAGAAAAAAAAAGAGAACAAAATTGTGATATGACTTGACCTATCATAGCAGATTAGTTCCAGCAAGAAAAACTCAAGCTAGCTGTGAAAACTTTTATCATGTTGTATAGCAAAGCACTGGAACTTTAAAAATGCTTGATTGGAGAAGGCCCTGAAGAGCCTAATCAAACGCCAGTTGACCTTGTTTTGAGCAGATGATTTTATTAGATGGCCTCCATTCCAATCTGAATTGTTCTCTTGTAAAAAAAGATAAACCATGCTTCTCCTGGGAGCATTAGGATTTCAGTGAGTTTATCATGCTTCCTTTCCTGTTTCCTTTTTAAAACTTTAGGTATAGTGTTCCTTAGAATGAATGTATCTTTGTCTAGTTTATTTTCTGAATTACTGTTGTGTAGTACCATCTGCATTGCAGACTTGTTTTAAATATTTTGACCATGACAGTTTGTTTTATAGCAAATTTTACAGTCTGTACTATGGTTTGTAGAAATAACTGATTGAAAATTATGCAGCAATGTTTGACTCAGCTGAATTGTTGCAGAGCTGAAATAACTTGGATCTCAGGTATGCTTCTGTATTCAACATGGCTGGAACTTTAATAAGTAAAGGCATGTATATGTTTTTGCATTTGCTGCACTCCCATCTTAGTTGCTGCAGGAGAGACAGGAACAAACAGTGGGAACAGGAGCGGGCAGAGGTTTCTTTTTGTATTTGGTGGTAAAATGTAATCTTCAGCTGTCAGCTTCTCTCTTGCCTTAGATCCTTTGGTATAAAGTAGGACCATCCAAAAGCAGGAGACAGTCTGACTGCTTTTCTGGGAAAGAATATGAGGAGATAACCAGTACTGCAGCACAAAAATGTTTCTGTATTTTGAGTGATAGATGAGAGAGTGTTTTTCTTACTTATGTTTAGCATATTTGATGTCAGATTTCTCAATAGCTATAAATGAGCATTGTTTTCTTGCTTGGGTTAAAGTTATTTGACTGAAATCAGCTAAGGATAAAGTTCACGCTGATGTGTTGATGGAATTTTGACTTGAAAAACCTGTTTTGTCTTGAAATTTGCTGAAAGTTGCCATGGTTTAAAGGCACTTCAGGCATTTGCTTTGCCCTTCTGAAGTACCTGGCACAGCAAATAAACACAACACAAACCATAAAGTGCTAAACTCTAAGAAATTTTTTTTTTAAACTTTCAGGGAAATCGGATGAACCAAGTTGCGATTGTGACCAGTTTCATTGTGCTAATGGGAAGTGTATTCCAGAAAGTTGGAAATGTAATGATATGGATGAATGTGGAGACAACTCGGACGAGGAAATCTGTGCCAAAGCTAATCCTCCGACAGCTTCTTCCTTTCAGCCTTGTGCACCCAATCAGTTCCAGTGTCTTTCCCGCTTCACCAAGCTTTACACTTGCCTTCCAGAATCTTTAAAATGTGATGGTAACATTGATTGTCTTGACCTGGGAGATGAAATAGACTGTGATGTGCCAACATGTGGACAGTGGTTAAAATACTTCTATGGTACTTTCAGTTCTCCCAACTATCCTGACTTCTATCCACCTGGCAGCAACTGCACCTGGCTGATAGACACTGGTGATCATCGCAAAGTAATTTTGCGATTCACCGATTTTAAACTTGATGGTACAGGTTATGGAGACTATGTCAAAATATATGATGGGTTGGAGGAGAATCCACGGAGACTGTTGCGTGTACTGACAGCATTTGACTCTCATGCCCCCCTCACAGTTGTTTCATCCTCAGGACAGATAAGAGTGCATTTTTGTGCTGACAAAGTGAATGCTGCAAGAGGGTTCAATGCAACGTATCAAGTTGATGGCTTCTGTTTGCCCTGGGAAATCCCATGCGGTGGGAACTGGGGGTGCTACACAGAGCAGCAACGCTGTGACGGCTACTGGCACTGTCCAAATGGAAGGGATGAAACCAACTGCACCATGTGCCAAAGAGATGAGTTTCCCTGCTCTCGAAATGGTGTTTGCTACCCTCGTTCAGATCGCTGCAACTACCAGAATCATTGCCCTAATGGTTCGGATGAAAAGAATTGTTTCTTCTGTCAGCCAGGCAATTTTCACTGTAAAAATAACCGCTGTGTGTTTGAGAGCTGGGTTTGTGATTCTCAAGATGATTGTGGTGATGGCAGTGACGAAGAGAACTGCCCAGTCATTGTGCCCACTAGAGTGATAACTGCAGCTGTCATTGGGAGTCTTATTTGTGGATTGCTGCTTGTCATTGCACTGGGATGTACTTGTAAATTGTACTCACTCAGGATGTTTGAGCGAAGGTAAGTAGAACTCAACTTTATTAAATATTTTGGTGTTTTCGTTTGTACTTGAAGTAGTTTTGTTGCCATACGGATATTGCTGCCCATGATTTGTGAAGACACTGCTCCTTTTTCTTTGATAGTAAAAAGAAGTTTGTTAATCATAGACTTTATCAGATTGGAAGGGACCCATAAGGAATATCAAGTCAAACTCCCTACTTCTTGCAGGACATCTGAAGCTAAGCCTTGCTAAGACCTATGGCTGAGCATTGTCTAGAAACTTCTTGAACTCTGAAGGCTGGGTGCCGTGACCCAGTTTCTTGGGGAGCCTGTTTCAGTGGCTGACTACTTCCCTAGTGAAGAAAAGGGGATAGAAGTATTCTGATCACTTCACTACAGAGGGTTAAAGCTTTCAGGTGGTGTTACCAAAAAGGAAGTGTGGGGAAACTGCAGTTAATTAATTTGCAATTTATGTCACAGTTCTGTATATAACAGCATGTTTCTTCTCTTGTAGGCTAGTTCATACCAGGATTACATATCCTTCAATCTTGTACAATAATATAAGTGTTACTTGTGGTGCTTTTTATATTTAGCTCATAGTTTTGGACTGGTTTGTTTGTTTTTAAGAAATTTATTGTTGGGTTTGTTTTTTTGCTCTCATTTCAGCTGGACAGATTCACAGGAATGACTTTATATTCTTTGCCAATTAAATTTCAATTAAATTAGCAAAACATCTTCTGAAGTTTTTTATTTCAGATTATAATAGTCTGATGTACTTTTGTTCATATATATATATATATGTAAAAATCAGTGTCTTATGTATTCAGAAATTTCTTCTCTCTTTGAAAGGTCATTTGAAACTCATTTGTCAAGGGTTGAGGCTGAGCTGTTAAGAAGAGAAGCTCCTCCATCCTATGGACAATTAATTGCCCAGGGTTTAATTCCACCAGTTGAAGATTTCCCTGTTTGTTCCCCAAATCAGGTAAGATTTTAAACGAGCAGGCAGACCCCTTAAATTTTAGGGAGACTGAAATAAAAATATTTTAACTTTCATCTGCTTTCTTTTCCTCTTTAGCATTTCCTTTTCCTCCTTTCAAGTCAATAGTGTTATACAAATGATTAGCCCTTGAACAAAATCAATGGTATAGTAACACCTCAGTTTCTTCTGCAGGCTTTCTTATGTTGGTAATGTCAGTAATGCACACTATAGAACCCCCTCTTGCATGAAAAATAGTAGATTGGTAGATCTAAGTGTATGTTCTTTGTTACTTTTGTGAAAGTAAAGATTGCAAGATGGCACTTTGCAATTTGGGAAAGAAGACCTAGACTTCTAATGTGGAATGGTAGTTCACATGTACAGTGTATGGGTATGTTCATGCTTGCTGTGCATAACAAGATGATGGGGAAAGACAGAGGGTCATATAATATAAAATTATAATGAATAAAGAATCATGAGTAATAAAAAATCGTGAATAATAAAGAATCATGAGTAATAAAGCAAAAGCCAGTAAATGGCAGTCAATAGTTTCTAGTCACCCAGATTCAGAGGTGGATGATTAGTGCATTTCTTACTTGGTTGATAAATGAGTTTCTCTCAAAAAACTTTTCAAGGAGTTAAAAAATGTCTTTCAGTTATAAAGCTCTCGTGAGAAATAGAAGTCTTAGTCTGAGAATCCTGGTGTGCTCAATTGAGGTGGCATTAATTATATTGTGTTGCAGTTAATACAGCAAAGTTTATGGTAAGAAAAAATTGCGTGACTATCACATGTTCTTTCATGGCTCACATGTTCACAAGCAGCTGGGATCTACCATAAATATAAGAGGAAAAGAGGAAAATAAATTGCAATTGGCATGAGAGGCTTTAAAGAAACATTGTAAAGGTTTTTTGGATAGCTAAATTAGCACTGAACTTCATTAATGAATCTAATAATGGTCTGTAGTGAACACTGTATAATCCCTTGTTTTTTCAGTGGGTTACTGTTGTTATATTAAAGATCAGTATGTTCCTGTTTCAAACCAGTTCTGTACTTTTACAAATTTGTCTTGCTGTTCCTCTTTTCCAAAAAAATTAACCTTCACCAGTTTATGATGGATCTGTGTTCACAAGTCTCTGGAGACAGTGCAGTTGTCATGCCCAGATGTGTAAGTCCTCTAGTACAGGTAACTTGGAACAAACCAGTGCTTCCTGAAGAAGCACTGTCTGAAGGATGGTGGAAGAGAGATGAAGGTGACAGCATGAGAACACTGAATTTCAGTTTTTATAAATTAAGGGAAATACATGCATGTATGTTAAGGGTTTAATCAGGGAATGGCTCTTCTGAAGAATATTCTACTTTTTTTGCCATAATCTTAATGAAAAGTTGTGAATATGGGCTTTATTCTCTAATTAAACACATTTGTGACTATTTTTTAGAATGATGGGCATCTGGAAGATGATCTACCCTATTTGAGAATGGAGCTACTTAGATGAGGCAAAGTTTTTCTCTAAGTTTGAGTCAGGGATCTCCAAGACGAAGGAGTTTGTGTTCTTATGTTTATGTTACCTAACAGTTGAAAAGTTATACAGGATTTTAAACAGGGAAATTCAGGCATGCATTCTTCAGTAGCTGGATAACTAGAAAATGTATACTGAATTTGAGAAATTTATTTTTAGAGCACATAAGATAATTTTATTTAAACAGAAGCATTAAAGCATTTTGAAACTGAAATTAACTGATTGTATCAGAAAGGGGGGAAAAATCAAACTATAAGCCTCTGCTGGAGAAGATACTTAATTTAGTCCCTTTGAGGTAGCCCTATGGTAGTGGATAAAGAAGGTGGCCACCTTTGTTAAATCTTTCTGGAAGACTTTGTTTACAAATCCTAAACTTTTTGGGACATGTTTCTATGTGTTGTACTCTAAAATCCACAGTGACTACCTTTTTGGTAAGACTATTTGTAACAGATCTTGTATGCGTGCTCTACTGGCCGTGTGGTTGTATTTTTCTTTAATCTGTGTTCCATATCCAGACTATAGTGCCTTGTTTTCACATTGTCTTTATTTAGAGATCCTTTTTTAGGGTAGAAATATACCTTGTATTGAAGTCATTGCTCTTCTATTGCCTTTGCATATGTATTTCCACTTAATTTGCCTGTTTATAATGTTTTTTCCTCTAGAGCATCTAGACTTTTGTCATGACTTTTTAAAATAGCCCTTTTTTTAAATAGCCTTTTGCTACATACACCAGATCCTTGTTAAGAAGGATGCAACATTTTGTAATATTTAAGATTCTACATTTAGATTTGTTAAATGCTGTTTTGCACAATAGTTAATAGTTATACCAGCAGACTGTCAATGCTTGATTGTTGCTTGTCTTCTTATTTAGGCTTCAGTTCTGGAAAACCTCAGGCTGGCAGTACGATCTCAGCTTGGATTTACCTCAATCAGACTTCCTATTGCTGGCAGATCAAGTAACATTTGGAATCGAATTTTTAATTTTGCGAGGTCACGTCATTCTGGGTCGTTGGCATTGGTCTCAGCGGATGGAGATGATGTTGCCAGCCAAAGTACTAGTAGAGAAGGTGAAAGAAATAATACTCACAGAAGTTTGTTTTCAGTTGAATCTGATGATACAGACACAGAAAATGAAAGAAGAGACACAGCAGGAGCAGTTGGTGGTGTTGCTGCCACCTTGCCTCAAAAAGTCCCTCCTGCAACAGCAATAGAAGCAACAGTGGGAGCGTGCGGGAGTTCCTCTGCTCAGAACAGCAGCAGCAGCAGCACGGATGGTGCAAGAGAAGTGACCAGTGTAGAGCCCCCAAGCACAAGTCCCGCACGCCACCAGCTCTCGAGCGCACTAAGCCGTATGACTCAAGGCTTGCGCTGGGTACGCTTTACTCTAGGGAGATCAAGCTCAGTGAATCAGAACCAAAGTCCTTTGAGACAGCTTGATAATGGGGTAAGTGGAAGAGAAGAGGATGATGATGTTGAAATGTTAATTCCAGTCTCTGATGTAGCATCAGACTTTGACATGAATGACTGTTCAAGACCTCTACTTGATCTCAGCTCAGATCAAGGACCAGGGCTTAGACAGCCTTACAGTGCAGCACATCACAGTGTAAGGTCATGCAGTCGAGATGGCCCCTGTGAGAGCTGTGGCATCGTACACACTGCCCAGATACCCGACACTTGCTTAGAGGCAACAGTGAAAAACGAAACTAGTGACGATGAGGCATTATTACTCTGCTAGGTACGGATTGTTTAGGAAAGATTGTGTACAAGTTGGAGCAATATCTGTCATTGTTTTGTACTTCACAGTTAAAATTAGTTTTTAGTTTTAAAAAATCCAGGACAAGATTATGTTAAAGCTATTTTAGCCTGTGTGGTTGATTAAACTTTTCTTATACTGGATGACATTATGGAACTATAAGAGTGAACATTTTAATGGCTCTGAATACACAATGTGTGTATCCAGTATAATTGGATTACTCTTTAAACTGAAGTTTTCCCCATTAGTTTCAAATTTAGTTTATCCTGGTACTATAGTTCAAACCTGAAACATGGCTGCTCAAGACTTAGTGGCTGCCTGTTTAACCCCATATTAACAGGTGAATTTGTACAGAATTATTTTCCTTTAGGAACTGACTCTGTTGTATTATTGCCAACATACTTGTAACTTAATATACTAAATATGGTAAGAATTGTTAATGTAAAATATGTACTTTTCTTTGAGTTTATTCAACACTTTGTCTAAATATTCTTGAATTTCATCATAATGTGAACTTACTTAAAGGGAGGAGAAACTTTCTCCAGGAGTATTCTTTTTCTTTCAGAAGTACAAAATGTAATGATATATGAAATTTAGGCATAATAGATAAAGTGATGGCAAAAGCTTTTTTAGCACTGACTTTCCTAAACTGCAATCTACTATGGTACAAACCAAATAGTATGTAAAATCCCCAGTCATTAGTCTTTTTGATTTGAAGTAAAAAAGGGCCGAAGATATTACAATATGTGTTAGTTCTTTAAATATCCAATATGTACAAA
>NW_005054353.1:3097649-3100222 GCF_000277835.1 Geospiza fortis | reverse complement strand
GTAGGTTATAAAGCTTGTTTGGTCTCAAGGGATTTGCACTAAAATCATATTAAGGTCTCTAATGAGCTTAGTGCACAAGCACTATCACTTTAAGTACTATTATTGTCTAATATTGCAACGGCTATATATTTCCATGGCTCTTTTCTTGGGGTGTTGCGTTTTTGTTGCAATTGAATTTGCTTTACTAATTCCCTATTTATTCATTGTATTTAAAAACTGGTTTACTCAGTTGCAGACTGGTTGTTTAAAAAAAAACCAAAAGAAAACCCTTTTAGTGTATTTTTTTATGATATTACATGTTGGTGCAAAACAGATCAGTGAGGAAAAAAGCTCGTAACTTCCAATTTTCTGATAAGCAGGTTAATATGTGGCTACTAGTGTGACAACAAGAAACTACACCTTTTAAAAACAAAACTGTCAACTACTGTTTTATTTATTCTTTGCCAGTCTGTTTTTAGTAGGCTTAAAGATCCAGTATGAAATGTATTTGTGTGTGATTGTATGCTATTTATTAAATTTTAAATACTTTGTTGAATGTCATTTTAAAGCATGTTTAAAGTCTTGTGCATTTCTGTCGTGTTATGCTGTCGGGCAGAACTGACTAAAATTTTAATATGTATCAAAATTAAATTGAATTTTGTTATGTTTTTGAGGTACTTTTAAAGATAAATCCAAGGTCTGTCTGGCTTTTTATTTTTTTTAAATCCTCATCTCTGAAGTACAAATCACATGCAGAAGGAACAATTGAATGGATTCCAAAGTGTATATATCTTCTCCCTCTTCTCTTCATTCACAGACACTGGGATGAGAAAAATAAACAATTTTACCATCTGGTTGATTTTTTCATGAGGGTTAGCAGGTAAATTCTGAGTTCAGGATGCAATGACGTAGATTTGTGCTTTTGAGGAACCTTATGTGCAATACAATTGTAAAAGATTTTATTATAACAACCCATGCGGTTTCAAGTTTCAGAGCAGATCACATCACACTGGTACCAGATCAGGTACAAGTTGGCCCATAATTACACGTACTCAAGTAAAAGTCATCAATGGCCATTTTTATTCACATTGAATAATATCTAAATCTGTGGGTAATCTCTAGTCTGATTTCAGTAGCATTGCTTATAGAGCAGGCAGCTTTGCAATAGGAACATGGTAACATACCCTGAAGTACATGTGAACAGTATGTCCTGGTATAAAATACTGGGTTTTTAAACCTTCCTGATTAATTGTCATTAGAAAATGGTTGTGGAAATGCTTGTCCCTGAGGCAGATAAATTTTAAAGAAAGAGTCTTCACAGAATACCTTCAGTGTTTAACACACATAGTGATCTAAATTTGTTCCATTAGATGCCCCAAATAGCATGTACCTATGGACTCCATATTGCAGATGTAAAAAGAACACAATGTTTAATTTGTTTTAAAGGAAAAATGCTACACATTTAACTGAGAAGTTGGATTTGATTGATAATTTGAAAATTGTAAATAAAATTCATATTTGTATGAGGTGAATTTGTTGCAGTGATTTTTTTTCCTTAGTCATATTAAAAAGAGTGATTGATTTTTCTTTTGAGTAATGCATGAGTGATTGGTTGCATTTGTTTTGTTTGGTTTTGTTGAGGGTTTCAATAAGACATTATTACCCTGTTTCTTTTAATGCTGGGGAGCTTGAATTAGTGTTTTGTTTACTTGATTCTTGATTTAGCTGTGCTACAATACTAGAGCAGTTTGAAAAAAATGTCAGAAATATTTACTGTAGAATTAACTTGTTTTCTGTAATAAATCACTTTCATCCGCCAGCTTTGAAGAATCTAGGTTATTGTGAGGCAAGTTTTCTCCTCATGTAAAGTTATTTAAACATGGAAAGAGTTTGTCACCATTCTTTTTCACATACCACACTTTTTTTTGTCATTTGAAACATTAGGGAGGGCTGACTGAACTTCAGATGGTGCAAGGGCTTGTTTTGTTTCCAGAGTTCATTTTCAGTACAAGTTCAGCAAGTGTTGCTGATAACTCTTCTTTCAAAACAGGTTCCCTGGAGCGGATGCTGGAATTAGTTACTGTATTATGTGTTCACTTTCTGTCTGAATGTCAGAGCATGAACTCATGCCAAAGCTTGGATTCAGTCCAGGGAAATCAAGTTCAGGTTGGGACACAAAGACTGTTTCAGTGAAGTTTATATATTAAATACTCACTGCAGATCAAATCATGGCTTTTTCTGTTGGGATGAGGTTTTGCTTCCTTTCTGAAAAGTGAGTGTTTTATTCTCCTATATACATCTCCAGATATTCAGCTGTGTCAGTTGTCCTGAGGAAGTGCTGCACATTTCCCATAAATTTTGGTTTAACTCAAAAGTTTTACTCCTCCTCCAGGTGTGATGAAGCTTTCTGTGAAGTGTTTTGTCAGTTTGTGGGGTTTTTTTGACTGTATCTCTTTTCTTCCTCCCTTGTGAGTTTCTGAAAATAAGCAGTTGGTAACTGAATTCCTCCAGGACATCAGCTACAAGTCAATTGCCCAGAATGGGGTGTCTTCTGAAAGGACAAGGGAGAAGACTGTCTTGTCCCTTTGCCAAGT
>NW_005054353.1:3056446-3097639 GCF_000277835.1 Geospiza fortis | reverse complement strand
CTACCCTCCACTGGGATTTCACTAGTTAGCTTTTGCTTCATCCAAGTGAAGTCCATAATTATTGGACTTGATACAGAGAAGTTCTATAGCACAACATTCAGGTCAATATGTCTAGTTGAGGTTTCTGTTCATGTGCAGTACCCACTATCTGGTGAGTAGTAATTTGGGGGAAGAGAATGTAGGATTTACTAAACTAAAGTATTATCTAAGAATTCAGATGGACAAGACTCCCCACGTCATCAATGGAGGGAATAAGAGACATTGCTCTGAGCAGTGTCAGTGATTCCTAATCACATTTTTAGAAAGGGCATTTACAGTAAACAAAATTTAGCTAATCTTTGTGAATATCTGAGCACAAATGAGTGTTTGTGATATTTTTATGTGCACACTGAAAAAAATTTAGCAGATGAGTTTGGCTTCCAGCATTAATTTTTCCTTGTGACCAAGTTACATCCTTTTATCAAAGAACCAAAGAAAAGACTCAAATGCAAGTGAAGTTTTTGCAAGATTGAGGTTTTTTTCAGATCACAGTTACCTTTTATGCTGTTTGTGCAGGAAAGAAATGGGTGGAAAACACAGGAAGCAGAAAAAAAAAGATGAAAAGTTGAGTCACTAGATTTTGAATTTGAATTTTAGAAAGGTTGTAATAAAATGAACAAGACACTCTAAAGGAATATAATTATATTACATTGCACAAAGGTTTGTTGGTTTTTTTTGAGACAAACAATTGCAGGAGACCTTCCCAAAAATAAATCATAGTGGGTAGGACATGTCAAATCAGGAGATAAGAGAAGGAAGGAAGGAGTTATGGTTTAGTGTGGACTTCCTTACAAATCATAAAGGTTTGTTATGCAAAATGTAAAGGACAAAGAAATAAACTTGCTTTAAGGAATAAGGACATGATCCCTGAAATAAGCATACATTGTACATATTATCTAAGAGGCAGGTGTTTGAATTCAGAGCAGAAATTTCAGATTTCATCACAACATGATGACTTGTGGTATTACAGAGGTTTAGTACAATTGCATTTGTACCTTTGCAGTGAAATAATCATGCATCTGAAGGTGTGCCAACAGAACTGAAGAAATAGATTTATCTGCTTCTCCAGGTTTATAAAATTGAGGAAAAACAACTGGTAAAATACATTGGTTTAATCTGTTGTCTACCCTGTGGTTAGTTAAGAACCACCTTGAACAGCTGCAGTTGGAGGAAGAAGTTCTGGTGCACCAGAGGAAAAAGAGGAGCAATATACAGGATAGTGAGGAATGTCATAAACTGGCATCATGTTTCTGAGGTGGCACGGCAAGAAACAGAGATGTTCAGTTTTGCTTTCTCTCATCTACTCTGTTAGCCAGCAGTTTTAGTTCTTTGTGTTCCTTCAATAGATGCTGAGTTTGAGAGTTGGAGAAAATACAACTAATATTTTGCAGTGGTTTTTTTTTGTCAATGCATGAGTAAAGATAACAGTTTCCAAAGATGGCTAATCCGTGTGCTTTTGTGGTTATGTTTCTTGGAGTTTGGAAAAATCCCACCTAAGAACTTAGTTTCTTTGACTGAGGTTTTGCACCAGGAAGTAACTGACAGGTATGATGAGTTTGTTTTTTTTCCCCATAGTACTGTGAGACTTAGAACTTCAATGCCTGAGTTGAGCTGTCTCACACATATTTAGAAAGTGGACATTTTGTTGAACCCTTATGAGCCAATGAATAGTGAAAAGAGCAAAGAGCACTTTGAGAGTATGAGGGTTTCTTAGTTGCTCCTCTGCTGGATTCCTGGTCATTCCTTTTTCTTTTTTTTTGGTTGTACTGTCTGTGATTCACCATTTGTGTTGACTAAAGAGGAGGAGGCACTTGGCCTTGTGAAAATGAGAGAACAGTCACTACTTACTGTTTCTCTAAAAAGTAGAATGGTCTTCAGCACACACACACCTTTGGCTGCCTTCCTTTGTGTCACATGTGTGGGACCCAAGGCTGGGTGCTAATGGGCTTCATCACTGCTGATGTATTTGGGGAAAGACTGGCACTAGGATCTTGGATGTAGTCTGGTACTTAGGAGAGCATATTTAATCCCTTTTTAAATGTTCTTTAGCCTTGTTTTGTTATAGAAAACCATGGGGTATGCTCGCAGGTTTTGGAAAGCTTTTACAACTGAAGAAGGCTTGGGAGCTTAGGTTTTGAAACCTCACCACTTGTTTGTGTCTGAAAATCCATCTCATGAAAGTAGCCAACAGACTCTTCTGAAAACCTGTGAGGTTTTGACAAGGGCACCTGACTCGTCTCACAATTACAAAGACTTTACAGGTGCAATTACATTTAGACCATCTTCTGTTTTTATTGAATGAATGTTAAATTCCCACTGCAGAGAAGAGGAGTGTGAAAGGAAAACCCAGGTGGACAGGCATTATGGATTTTAATAGGAGTTGCAAAGAAATGCCTACTGAGTATTCAGTCCTTCTGACTTTCTGAATATGGCAAAAGATAACCAATTTTTTCCTTTCTGCAAATCCAGAGTGCACCTCAAACTCATCAATTCTCCAAAACCTAGTGCTTTATCCATCAGTACAGAAAGCTGTTGGTACCGTCTTTGTTAATTTTCTAACATTTTGTTAATTTTCTCACAAATGTGGTTCATGATCCAGTCTTTCTTCCTTGGAGGAAAGTTGTCAAAAATAAGTAATACTATTAATCGCACATCTTCATTAGCTGAGCTTTCTTTCTGCTGCCCATTATCAACTTCTAGCTTCCTTCAAAAAATGTCTCTGTTCAAAAGCCTATTTGTCTGCTGCTCCTGCATTTTGAGATACATTTCAGCTTCACCAGCTTTAATTTGAAGGTTAATGCCAGTAAAAGTTCTGGAGTTAAGAAAAAGCTGAAGACTGTGTGGTAGTAGAAGAGCTTTACAGCACTAGGGTATTGTAAGAAGAATGTGAAAATGGAAGCAAATGGAAGATAAGAGTAAGGTGTGATAATTAAAGGAGAAGTTAAAAATAAATAGTATTTTATGCAGGCAGGTAGCAGTTGAATGTTCCAGGATGAAGTGGGTGAGAGTATGTCTCAGAGGACTTTAAACTGATGGTTCCTGCATTATAATGACTTTTAGATGTCCTCAAGGTTTGCTGGATC
This sequence comes from Geospiza fortis, assembly GCF_000277835.1. Lineage (NCBI taxonomy): Eukaryota > Metazoa > Chordata > Aves > Passeriformes > Thraupidae > Geospiza > Geospiza fortis. The sequence goes on along the minus strand of NW_005054353.1, from coordinate 3,094,517 downwards.
TTCCAAACTTGAGTCCTCTGTTTCTTGCAAACTTACCCCTAAATTTGCTAAATTATTTTCATTTGGTAAGTCATGGATGTGGATTCTGTTTCCTTCAGAGTTGTTCAAATTGAATCAGTTTATCATTAGGCTACTGAGAAACCTTTTATGATTGTATTTCTGTGATAGTTACACTAAACGAGACACTCCATGTTTAGATTTCTATGATTATTTGCTTTGCTAGACAAAACAAACACATTAGCATATGGTTCAACTTCAGGTTTCGGAAGACATTCTGCCATGGCTCTCAAATTGTTGAGCTACTATGTAACATTTTAGGATCCATAAATGTTTCCTAACAGGAAACTTCTCTGCAGGGTTGTGGTTTAAGCCCAGCTGGTATTTGATCACTGCACAGCCACTCACTCAATCAACTTGGAAGGGTGATAGTGTGAAAACTCATGGGTTTGAGATGACAGTTTAACAGGTAAAGCAAAAGCTGCACTTGTGAGCAAAGCAAAACTAATTCATCCCTCACTTTGCAGGGGCATGCAGTTGTTCTGCCATCTCCAGAAAAGCAGATCTCCTCCATCCACTAAGGGTGACTTAGGAAGACAAATGCTGCATACACCGAATGTCCCTCCCCTTCCTTTTCTCCCCAGCTTAATATGCTGAGCATGACACCATATGGCCGTGGGTGTTCTTGTGGTCAGTTGGGGTCAGCTGTCATGGCTTTGTCCCCTTCCACCTTCTTGTGCACCCCCAGGCCCCTCACTGGGGGGGCACTATGAGATGCAGAAAAGCCCTTGACATAGTACAAGTGCTGCTCAGCAATAACGAGAACTTTCCTTTGTTACCAACAGTGCATTCAGCACAGATGCAAAACACAGAGCAATACCAGGTACTGAGACAGAGTTGAACTCTCTTCCAGCCCAGACCACTACAACAGAGCAGAGTCAAACATTGATTATGGGGCAAAGATTTGTTTGAATCTCTGCAAAGAGAAGGATAAAAAGGTAAAATGTTTTGTGGGTAAGTAAATACTACAAGGTCAATTAGGAGCCAGAAGCCCTGTTGGAGCAGCAGTAGATATTCAGTGATCACTAAAAATGTAGGGCCAGTTGTCTTCTCTGAGTATTTTAAGTATTATTTCTGTTCCACCAGTGGTATTTCAGGCTATTTTTCCTAGGGACATCTGAGCTGTGGAATATTAAATATTTACCAAATATACATAAATGCAACTGATGTGAGATTATCTTTTTGGTCCAAATGGTTTAAATAAAAGGGCTGCTTAGACAGAATCTTGTTGTATACCAATATGTTATTTAATGTGTTCAAAACCACCTGTGGGATAAATTCAATTTTCCTAGGCACAGCATTATAAGATGTCATATTGCTGGTTTGTGAGCAGCTCTGTAATTCTGAACTGGGCATGAAGTTACAGATAGGAAGGTTTAGGCATTTAAGAGTAGGATCCACAAAGTCTAAATTACCCAGGAGGAAATCAGAGGAGAGGAAACAGAGTTCAAGCCTATTCTTGTTCAGAAGCAGATGTAAATACTCTTGAGCTGTGCTATTCTTCATGCATTTATGTATGAAAGTTGTATCAGCTTTTTCCTGTGCAACACACACAAAAAGGGAACTGGATATCCTAGTGCACACTACAATCTGCTGTGATGTGGCTGATCTGCCTTCAGATCTCCCTCTGCCCAATTTGGCAGAAGGATTTGAGCAAAAACAGTTTCTGACTGCTACTAGCCCAAGAGCATACTCAGAGATGACTGTCTAGGTCTGTCATGTCAAAACTCCTTTCATAGAAAATACTAAGTAATCATTGGCCAGGGAGAAATTACAAGAAAGTGACTATTTTAGGTTGGTAGTTTAGGTATTGAAGTGATGCTGAAATTTCAGGGTGAAGTCTCTTTGCCAATAAATACTGTAAAATCTGTTGATGCTGTTCTACATCAAATCATTAAATATCCATTGGGTGGGCATAGGAGCTTAACTGCTATACAGCACATGATCAGATGAACCTCTGACTTTGCTACCCCCTCTCCTCACTTAACAAAGGTCACTTAATTTATGCAAAGTGAAGCTGCTTTTCCAAATGAGTTTTGACCCGTTTCATTGCTGTGTCAGGTCATAAATCCCAGTAGGTCTCTGTTCCATTGCAGAAAGGTGAGATGTAAGACAAGATACTTCAGGATGAGCAGATAGAAAACTAAATGTATGGTAATTCTCTCTTACCCATCATAAGTGAAGGAGCAAAGGTGACATGCTGATGGGAAGCTGAGATTTTTCCATATCTTGTGTCCATTGTCTAAATGGTTTTTTGGTGTCCTATGTGTGCACCCTCTCACAGCCTGCAGAGACAATGTTCTACCTTGCTAAATCATCACCACTGAACTGGAAGAGGTGAGGGGATGAAGATGCAAGTGCTCAGCAGATTTAGGGACATACTTGAGCAGTGCCATGTCATGCAGAGTTTGTAAATCCAGGGTTATGGGAGAAGTGGGAAAATGCCATAGAAACTAGTGCCTCTGAGATGGTATAGAGCAGGTCTTTCCTCTTCTGTGACAGTCTTTAGCTCATTTTTCAGCTGTCTTTCTCTTACTTTCCTACCTCTTATTACAGGTGTATATTCTGAAACACACAAGCCACATCTTGCCAAGGTCACACCAGCCTGGTGTGAAACTCACCACAGAGGATCCTGACTTTCCCCTGGCCCTCGGGAAGGACTCCCCTGGTACAGGGAGGTTCGAGGGGCCAGCACAGCCAGGCTGGCAGTGGTTGTGGGGCAGCAGTGTGGGGTTGGCAAGCACAGGCCGGGCCTGCTGGGTGGGCACAGCAGGGCTGTGGGGCAGGTGGAGCATCAGGTACTGAAATGGGAATTTGGATGTTGGTGCACACACCCCAGCTTCCCCCTCAGGCCAGAGTGCTGTCCACGTGGCAGCAGGGAGCCGTGCTTGGATCCTGAAGGTGGTGTGTCCCAAATCCTTTGAGAAACAGCCTGGGAGCAGTGTGGACCCCACCATCTCCACTGAGAAGGACGCAACACCTGGGTCACCAGAGCACTGCACTTTGCCTTTCCCTCTGCACGGGCTGGACCCACAGGCTCCCCAGACATGGCTGCAGGAAGCTCAGGTCACCCCTGGGCTCTCTGGCTGCTTCTGTGGAGAGCTCAGCTCACCCTTAGTTTCCTCAAATGTGGCTGCAAAGAGCTTAGTTTGTTTTGGGGCATCGCAAGATGACAAAACAGCCACATTTTCAAAGCAGCTCAGCAAGCTGCAAACCTGCAGGTGCACAGGGCAGGCTGGAGCACGTGCTGTGAGAACACCCCGACCCCCTGAAAGCCTGGCTCGCTTTGTGCAGGCAGGGTCCGGAGCAGAAGGGGCCCAAGGGCAGCGCCCTGCTCCCATCCGTGTCACTGGGCTGCACGGGAGGAGGGGCTGCCGGGGGCAGAGGGGGCAGTTCCTCCGGTGGCTGTTTAAAGAGCGTGGTGTGCTGTGTGTTTAGGGCCATTTGGAGAGAGCTGCTGCTCTGGGTGGAGGGGACAGTGAACTACTCTGAGGCAAGAGCAAGTTTCTGGGCTGAGGCATCACTCTCACCTCCTGGCATGCCACCCCAAACCCGGGCTCGGCAGAGACTTTTGATCAAAGGGGGAAAAGTTGTGAATGATGACCTCTCTGTGGTGGCTGACGTGTACGTGGAAGATGGAGTGGTGCAGCAGGTGGGACCAAACCTAAACCCGGAGCCCTCGACTGGACTTGTTGTGCTGGATGTGACCAACAAGCTGGTGATCCCTGGGGGCATTGATACTCACACACACATGGAGTTCCCTTTCATGGGTAGCAGGTCAAAAGATGACTTCTACACTGGAACCAAGGTGGGTGCACATGTGCACGTCTGTGTGTGCATCTGGGCTTTCTCAGAGAGGGGTGCCTGCTGGTCCTCCAGTATTATTTCTAAAAGAGAGAATAGAATGTGAATCAAGCACAGCCAGCTGTTCCTGTCCCTTTGTCTCGGACATTGTCATAAAGCAGTTGGGGTGCTCAGAGGTCCACCCCCAACCAGTATGTTATTTGGGCTCCTCCAGAAACTATTGGGGTTGTGGGGGTCAAGTGGGACAGGCATTTACCCTGGCTGTCAGCATGCAGACTACAACATGCTTTGGTGCATCAGGCTTCATACTTCTCTGAGCAAAGGTTAACTAAAGAAACAGTTTAATTCCCCTGTGCTGTTTAAGCACTTCTGTGGTAATCTGATCTTTCTCCTCTGTTAGCATGAGGGAATGCAGGCTTTTCTTCTGTCATTCACTTTGGTGCTTACTGTGTGTCTAAATGAAAGTCCACTTCAAATACACTTTATGAAAGTACATTATTTCTCCCAGTTTTATGCTTGGAGTGGGGTTTTTTCAGCTTTTTAGCTCATCTTATTATATACCCTGAATATGAATAGTGTATCAATTACTCATATTAACACTAATATGCATCATCTCCATACAGTTTCCATAACCAAAACTTTCAAGGCACTTTTCTAAGAGCTTTGTCGTGCAGACTTAAATCCTTCATTCACAGACAGGATCACATTGCCCCACTTGGTTTGGCTGCTAGCCATCACCTTCACAGAGATTGTTATATCCAGTTCCTCTCACAGGAGAACTGGGATTTACTAAAAAGCAGAAAATAAGTTTTTAAGGTTTTCTCAGTAACTCTGAGGTACTTATGGGACTGGGAAGCTGCAAGACAGAGGCTGCATACACAAAACAGGATGTCCAGATAGTCACTTCAGTGCCTACAAGAAAATTCTAGAGCTAGCTTAGCAGTCAGGTGTCAAAAAGTTAGATATTGTGGCTATCCTTAACCCAGGTCAAAGTGTGGAAAGTGTTCAGACCTATTCACTGAAGGTCATCCTCTGACAAATATTTTGGCAAGAAATTCAGTGAGACAGAGTTGTATTCCAGCTATTGCAAAATATGCTACAATGATTAGCTAAGATTTACCCATTCAGTTGAATAAGTAAAGGCATCTCTCTTTACAGACAGAGGGAGAAAAAGATGTAGGGAATAAAAAGAGACTTCAAGTGGAGTTGTGGAACCCATGACTTTTTTTTTTTCTCAAAGTCTGTAAATTTTCTTTAAATCCTGTTTAACAAATAAGTCAGTCAGCCTTGATGGAAAATATTTGACAGTTTGAACAACTTTTCCTGGAGAAAATGTTTTTCTCAATTCATTAGAGATTACAAATACTTGTGTCACTCTCCAAACTTCACTTTTTGCAAAATATACTGACACATTTACAATTGTTCTTCTGAATTCTAAATGAGCAGAAGGAAGAAAGGGACTAATTGTTGTAGAAAAAGGAAGAGTAATACAGCATGAGGGACCTGGACAGGCTGGATAGATGGGCTGAGTCCAACAATACAAGGAAGGTGGTGGAGACACCATCCCTGGAGGTGTTCAAAGAGACGGATGTGTCACTTAGTGCCATGGTTTAGTTGATAAGGTGGTGTTAGGTCATAGGTTGGACTTGATCTCAAAGGTCTTTTTGAATCTAGCTAATTCTGTGATTCTGTGAATTTGAGCTGTGCATATTTTGATCTGAATTGGTTGTTACTGTTTTGCAAACGGACATTGTTCAGAGCAATAGAGAGGATTTCTTTTGCTAATCTGGAGGAAAGCAACAATTTCAACAAAGGAACTTCTGTATTGCATCAATTTCTTTTAGTCAAGGATCTGGCATCTGTGTAACTTATTTTCCCTTCAAAGGCAAGAAAAGTAATAATTCAGTTTTCCATTATTAACAGTGGAAATTATTGGTTAAAAAGCAATTTTTTGATCACCATTCATCACTTAAGTAAAGTTCTAGTTTATTTTATTACTTTACAACATTTAAGTAGAGAATGTAAATTCCTCATTGTATTTAAAAACCTCTAAACAGTTTTACTAAATGATATTCTGTTTCTAATAAAAATATGCTTTTAAGCACTTTTAAAATATTTTAGTATTAGACAAGAGTTTGTGGGTTTTCGTATTGTATTTTCAAACTCAATAGGGCTTTTTGTTGTTGTGTATTTGCCCCTTAATACTTTCCCCTCACTCAGGCTTTTTTTTTTTCCACTACACAGACTCTGAGGAAGCACATCTCAGGCTGACTGTGCTCTTCTAGTGCTCTTCTTCCTCAGTGATTCCACACACTTGAGGAAACTCACTGATGCATAAACACTACAGACACATCTCCAATTCTTTGATAAGTTTTTGTACACAAAGAGAAGCTTCTCCTTCAGTGTAAGAATTTGGCTTGGATTCTCCTGAACATGCTTTTGAGAACATTTTTCTCAAAGCAAATGAAATTAATCTCCAAAATCATTTTTTTGAGTCTGGGCTTTACTCAGGGGAACTCCTCAGTGGCTTTTGGCTTTTCAGTCCAGATTAATTGATGTAAGGGAGTTGGAGAGGGTGGGAAGAAATTTGCATTATTTCTGATTGCTAAATATTAACTTTCTTCTTTTCAGGCAGCTATAGCAGGAGGAACCACTATGATCATCGACTTTGCCATCCCTCAGAAAGGTTGTTCTCTTACTGAAGCTTTTGATACATGGAAAAGCTGGGCAGACCCTAAAGTCTGCTGTGATTATTCATTGCATGTGGCAGTTACATGGTGGAGCAACAAGGTAGACACAAGGGCTGATTTTAAATTCCATAAATTTGTACTACACCTGCTTGGAATCAGTCTTCACACGCTAAATATTGCTTGCTGGTTAGTGGTTTTGTGATTAAAAATATTTGAAATAGCCCACACCCTTCTGAGAGTATATGTATTTGAAAGAAGTCTGCAGAAAGCCTGTATCTCTGGATAATACTGCACAAAGTTAAAGGTAGGGATTGTGCAAGACCAAGACCAGGCAGGTCAGAGGGGGAAAGAGGTATTTACAATAATTTCGTCTTTTGTTGCTTGAACACTTGATATTTTATGCTTCTGATGAGTTTTGGTGGTTTTGGTTGGTTTTATTTTTATAATTGTATACACAAAAAATATGGTACTTGACTTCATTTGTGGAGGAAGACTTCTTTTTCTGGGTGGCTGCAGTAAAGCCCATTTAAAGTAAAGCAGGACTTTAGCCAATAGTGCATTGAATGTGACATAATCTAAAAAACCTTTTTTGGATTTACAAACAGGAGAATCACCTTTGCTGAGTGAATGTTATCTGATAGCCTGAAAGCTTTACTGATAAATTAATTTTTCACGTGCTTGATATCTATCAGAATGAGACCCATGTTTTACAAGATGACTTTGGATTCTCAGAGAACTATGCATCAGTACACAGATATACTAAGTAAATTCCTATTTTATATATGAGTACTTCTTCTAATTTTTAAATTCTAGAACATATGCGCCAAAGCATTCCCTCTGCAAACAACACATCTTTGGTATTCTGTGTACTGAGTGCTAAAATAGGCTGACCATAACTTCTAACTTAAGGCAAAGTCATGAAATAAATTCTGCAATGAAATCTGAGTAATGTGCATTTGAAACAGCCTCAGCAGACAATAGTGGAATTCTACTGACAAATCCAATAAAAATAGGAAGATGTAAATCAATGAAATGTTCAAGTTTATATTGAGAATGTAGCTGTTTTTAAAGGCCAAGATTAAAAGAAATAGGTTGGGCATTTTGTAGCTGCAAAAGGCCTGGATGAAAAAGACTGATAAATCATACCCATCTAATCAGCTCTCATCTCATCAGGATTTGAACCATTAATTAAAAGCATACATTCTTTACAATGCCTTCTGTTAGTTGTAGTAAACAGTGAATAGGATAAACGACATGCCTCTATATTTGTGCCATTTTGTCAGGTACTTCTTTGATAACTCCCACTCAAAATGTGCTCCCATCCCTCCTCTGGATAACTAAAATATTTCCTTGAATTTTTTATATATCTTACCCTTCTTGGGCAGACTCAACCAGATTATTAGAGAGAAGATGAAAAATAACATTTTACTTTTTGAAGGGAAGTAATCCCATGGAAATTTCAAATCAGTTACCGTAACCATCGTTTTACTGGGAGGGGAGAACTAAAGTTATGTAATATATGTTTCTAGCTAACCAGTTGTGCAAGCCTTGAGGCTAAAATATGTGTCTTTCTTTCTTTGTGATGTAATGTTTTGCTGGGCTTCATAGGCTCTAGCAGAAGCAGGGAATCCTAACAAGAAGTGAATTAAAAATAAATAAATAAATAAATAAATAAATAAAGGCCTCCACGTAGCATTTTGGAGCTGTTTTGTTTGACAACAAAATGTTTCAAAAGGCTGTGTGTGTTGTTTGGAGTCAGGACAAAGCTCTATAAGATGAAATCTTTTCTGTCACTGTGTTGTTTGCTAGAAGCTGCAGCCCATTGCAATCCAATTTTGAAAATCGGTTTTGCATAAATGTCCATGTTGTGTGAGTTGGACACATTGACTGTAATATTGGAATGAGTGTTTTCAACACCAGGAGGTTTATTTGAAATAAAATTCTGCCTCATTACCTTTTGTAAAAAGCATTCCTTCCTGCAATTAACTTGTGCTTCCAATATTTGCACTCCAGCGTTACTCTTTTATATACTTTGAGAATAAATTTGATACAAGAAGAATAGTCTAAATCAGTCTTTAAATATGTGACTTGGGCTATTTGTACTGAAGATATGTTTGATGGGCGAGTAAAGGATCACCCTCCATATTTACAATTTCTTTATACAAAATTATTAATATGTAAAATATAATTGCTGTATTTTTCAGGTGAAGCAAGAAATGGAAACGCTTGTTCAAAACAAAGGTGTCAACTCCTTCAAGATGTTTATGGCCTATAAAGATATATACATGGTCAATGACGGGGAGCTGTATGAAGCTTTTTCCTGCTGTAAGGAACTCGGGGCAGTTGCTCAAGTCCATGCGGAGAATGGGGAGCTAATTGCACAGGTGCACATTTGACATTTTGTCCATCAAAGTCAGGAATATAGATGGTCCTAGCCCTAGGTCTCTCCAGAAGTATGGAGAAGGCTCCACTGGCTGGGCACAGTAGTCTCAACATCCCTCTGTGCATAATTCATAAACGCTTCACTTCATACCTGCTTCTGCCACCTTAGTGCTGAGTGGAGGCACTGAGAGCTCTGGGGCCCTGAGAGTGGAACTCCACCAGTAATACTCGACATCAGTGGTAACTTGAATGGCTCTAATAGAACAGTTTCTTCAGCTATTCCAGTCAACAGCGCTTTGACTCTGCCCCATGTCCCGTAACAGAAATTAATTCATTGCTAAATAAACTCAAATCAGCAAATCTGAAATTCCTGGAACAGCAGAGGGACAAAACCTTTTTGCCTCTTAAAACCTCTTTGCCTCTTGGGGTTTTCAGAGGCTCTGGATATGCATCTTTGTGCTTAGTAAGAATTTTTCCTTTTTTTTCTCTCCAGTGAGGGTTAGTAGCATCACAGGACATCTTTGGCCATGACATTTAGGTGTACATATTGAGAGATGGGTAGGGTTTTCAAGAGCATTGATTTATTCCTGCAAGCCAGTGAAATGTGTTATCTGAATTTACTTAAGAATTCTGAGACCTGAGTTGATTGAGAGATATATTAGATTTCAGATAAAACTACGGTAACTTACTTTGGAAAAAAAAATCACAACTGCCTAGTTTTGTTTTTCCTTGAACTGTCTGCAATGGCTGCTTCAGAATCCATTTGACTGGCAGCATGCTCATGACACCGTAAATACATTTTAACTGACTCTTACATGCTTTTGTGTGGTCTGCAGGGTGCAAAGAAGATGCTGGCAATGGGAATAACTGGCCCTGAGGGTCATGAACTGTGTCGTCCTGAAGAAGTGGAAGCTGAAGCTACACAAAGAGCCATTACCATAGCAAATGCTGTGAACTGCCCCCTTTATGTAGTCCATGTCATGAGTAAATCTTCAGCAAAGGTGATAAGTAATGCACGAAGAGAAGGTAAAAGTTGTAATTCTTTTATGCTTGGACAATGGAATTGGGGGACAGTTATGGAAAACCAAACACAGTATTAGTGTCCTACTTTTCATGGGTGTTCTAAGCCTCAGATCATGGGTGAATTTCTTGGAGTGGGATGTCTATGTCTAAATTGTGTGTGTGTCTGTCTGTCTGTCTGTCTGTGTGTTGTTGGGCTCAAGGGGAGCAGTGTGTAAGAACAGCAGCCAGAATTCTCCCCAGAGCAAATTTTTTCTCTTCATACTGTACCTCCAAGGTCAAAGTGATGGTCAGGACAGCATTATTGCAAAAATGATGTGACCAATTCAAGACAATAAATACTCTACTGTTCTTCTCTCTCAAGTTTGTCTGCAAGACTTTACCAAATATCTTGATAAGAAGTTCTATAACAGAGACCACACCATATTTTTACAGACAGTGCCATGATGACTCCTATTCAATGGGCATTTAAAAGTCATGGTGAAGATGACAATGTCTGAAAGCCTTGATTCCCACCAGTGCAGAGTTGCTCAGGTTTGCACTGCAGTGTTCACAAATAACTCTGGTCAGCCAAGGGGGCCTGACTTTGCTGACCATTTGTTATTTAGGCTAGAAGCAACCTGAAGGCTGTAGGTATTCAGGGTGCTTTATCTCCTCATTTGTAAATTCATCCAGAGCAGCACATGGAACAACAGCACTGTAAGGAGACATTACCAAGGTGGAAGGAGCAGAACAGGAGCCCAAGATTTGGAGGACTTAAAATTATGTGTCCTCATTATCTTTTTTAATCTTTTTGATATGATTTTACATCTTTTGCATTTACAGCTTGTTTTCACCTGACTTGATATGAATTTCATTTAGACCTCAATTTTGCCATTTCTTGTCTTTAGATAATGCCTACACAGGGGGCACAGATTATTAATATTAAAATGTAGAGTATGCAATCATGACAAATCAAAGCAGTGTGATGTCATTGTACTAATATAGATGGATATGTTTATGCACAATATGTATGACCATGACTTCTAGTAAGATTTAGCAGTAATTCAAATTTGTAAAAGAACTTACCAGAATATATTTTATTATTGGCACATTTTCTACTGTGCTATATTGGATTCCTCCACTAGATGCCAGTGCTGCCAGGAATGTGGATTATATCCATGCGTTGGTTGTACATTCACAGGCGTTGTGTGAACATTAACTACATGAAGTTATGACAACAGTTGAAATACCCAGATTAAAGATGAAAAACTGTCTGTGAACACAGAAGAGCTAAGACAGTATTTTATAATATACTGTTCAAATAAAGACTTTTATGCTGACACTAAATACTGTAATACATTGATGAGGCATGTATTGTAAGGATAGTCTGCAGTGCCAGTTTGATTACAGAGGATAGATGTATTCTTTTCCAGGATGTATGCTTTCCCAATATTACTAAGAAAAATCTGGGACAATTTATGCACATTGTGGTGCAAATTGTATTTTATAGCCTCCTGGGCCGCTGCAGCCAGATTCAACAATGCTTTCCTTTGTGCACAGCAACTTATAACATATCTTCATAATTTATATGATCTGTATAGAAGTATACTGTTTGGAAAAAAGAAATCTAAGATTGATTAAGAAATTTCAATGGATAACTAGGGTACCACAAAGGTAGTTACAGGAATTGTAGTTTTTAATGAGATTGATCTGTATGAATTTTGGTAATTGAAAATTCACTATTGTTGGTTTCAGTAGAAGTTATTTTTCATTTTTCAGTAAAAAGTGGTAATTAAAAGCAAGGAATTCCGGACCAAAAAAAAAATCTCAAAGTATTGTATGAATGACATAAATAAAACTCAAGTATTTTGATGAAAGACATTCAATTTGGACAGGTTAAAAATCATTCTAAATGTGAAAGATGTGTAAACTCTTAAATACTGGAAGCCTCTCAAGCATTTGAAATATTCACTCTAAAACAGTTTATGCATCTTTTCAAGATCACTTCTCCATGTCTTGATGCTAGCTTCCTGCTATTCACAATTGTGAAATTTTTCATGTTCCTTTTCAAGCACTTAGCATGAAATACAAAGTGTGTGTGCATATTCATCCCTGCCCATGTCAGAGGAAGATTGATATCCCTTCCAATTCCATCACTGACCTCAGAAGGGGAGAAACAGATCTTCAGTGAGTGAAATCTATTTTCTGGTTGACAGTGTGATACCAGAATTGAATTGCAATTGCATTGCTTCTCAAATTCTATGGGATAGTGATTTTCCTAGTCAACAATATAAGTCAGAGCCCAACTCTTCCTTGTCATCATTTAGCTGTACAAGGTGAGAGCTAACATTAGAGGCTGAAGGCCTGATAGAGCTTGCTCTAGATACTAGGCATAATTCTGTTGTCTTCAGTGTGCTATGGCTCAGACCTTGAAGGTTAAAATCAGTCATACACACTGTAAAGGAACAGCTGTTCTTATTCTAGATTAAGCACATTTAAGAGAATGAGGTGAGCGAAAGTCTTTCCTTCTCTCTTCCATGCCAGAGTGCACCATCTATGTCTGCTCTGATCTCCAGCAGCACCACTCAAGGAAGGAGAACTCCAGATTATGGCAGCATGTTTTTCATGTACATCTGTAATAGCTGCTGAATATTCAGCAGGGAATCAAAAATTCCACACTGTGGCCATGTTGGAGAGGGACAAGCTAACTCATGCCCTCATCCTGTTATTTTTGAGGAGCCCTACCAGCCTGTTTGCCAAAAGTAGTGGTTCATCAGTTCTCCACTGAGAGGATCAAAGACAGAACCTCTGTGAGAACAGCAGTGTGTGACAGGTGTGACAGCACCTCTGTCCTTGCTTGTCTCAGTGGGCTGTTTCTTCATCCCTGTGCAAAATATGGCCTTGAATCTGGACAGAGCAGGTAGAGGAACTGTATTCTTCTACATAAGGGCAGTTTGATATATTTGTGTGCATGACACTCTCATTCCCTTAAGTGGGAAGACAAAAGGAATTCTCTTCCTGCTATTGTGTAAAATCTTCCCTCCAGTGAGAATAAAAGGCTGTAGAGCTCCCGTGTCAGGCAGTGCAGCTCCTTCTACTTATTAGGATTACCTGATGTGAACTTACTGGGGAAAAATAATGTGACCTTGTCACCCACTCCTGCCACCAGAAATGCTTGTGGAGAGAGCAAGGCTAATAAAATGTGATTATGGGGTACATGATTTATACTGTTTCCTCCTAAAAAATGCTTTCAATCTAAGCTAAATCTCAGCTAACGTTGGAGACCATAGAATCATAGAGTGGTTTGGGTTGGAAGGGACCTTAAGGATCATGCAGTGTGATGATTAAAGGTCATGTCCCTTTTCTCATTTATTGTGATGCAACAGCCAGGAATGGAACTTTCTAGTGGAAACCTGGAGAGCACAGTCTTACTGAAAAAGTAATTTTTCATAAAAGTTTCTCCTTTTTAAAAAAGTGCATAGAAAAATATGTCCTTGGCCAGATTCCAAGACTCTTACTTAGGCTTACAAGATTGCTTCCTACCAACAGTCATGGGTTATGTCTCTTCTTGGTGAGGGGAAAGGCATATCCATTGCTGAGGGAATACAAACTCTCAAGCTGATTCTGAGCCCAGGAATGCAACTAAAAATGTCAACTTTTTAGCTGTCTCATGCAGGACAGCTCAGGTCCACGCTGTGTATAGCCTAATGGATGCAATGCTATCTGTGATTCAGTAAACCCTGCTTTGCAGTTCTGCTCCTTTCAGAGCTTGTGAGTATCTTTGCCCCATATGACCTTATCCTAAGTGCTTCTAAAACTTCTACTAGAATAAGAACATATGGACCAGTTTTTCAAATCTGTTAATGTTAGTTGGTGTTTATCAGTATTTCAACTCTTTTTGAGTTCTGGTAGGTGGTACAAAAATAGCAATTGAATGATCTTCTTTTTGATAAAGTAATCTATCAAAAATAGCTCTGGCTAGCCAGTGAAGGCATCTGATAAAAAGTCACCAAATACACAGATGTTTACCAGCTTCTCAGAGGTGTCAGGAAGACCAAACAGCAGAACACTTAGTGGTTCCTTTTTTAATTGAATGCTGGAAAATATAACAATTTGAAAGACATGATTTATTACTGCATTACTTCACTTTTATGCCTATAGGCAGAAGTCAATCAAGCTAGAAGAACCTTAATGCAGAATTTCCTTGTTTCCAGTTCAGCTGAAAGAACCTTAGTGCAGAATTTCCTTTTTACTAGGTTTAAAGCAGAATCTTGATATTATTGTATCCTTCAGGCTGGCTTGTCATGGCCAAGTGAAATGCAGGAAGTTGCACATTCAGCAGAACTGTCCAGAGGTAGTCCGTTGAAACTGCAGTGTTCAGACTCAAAATCACTTGAGGGAATAACTTCTATTCCTCCCCACTCATGGGAACAAAGGGAGCTGGTCAGCTCAAACTCTGACTGCAGAAATACTGTCATCAGCTATGGCACATGAGCTAGAATCAGTTCAGCATATCCAACTGGGAGCTTGGAAACGTCTTTTCATTTTCATGTTGTGAAACTATGATGAAAAAATTATTTTTCTATTATTCTCTGAAGTATTTATTAAGCAAAAAAATTATTCTTTTCCTGCAATTTTAATTTTAATAATTTGTAGCTATGTCCTAATGATTCATAGCTCAGGTTTACTTTGGATGAAAGCTTCTTTATCTTGTTTAAATGCAGAAGAAGAGACACAAACCACACCTCCCCTCCCTCCCCTTTCTGGTGGCTTTGAATATGAAAAATCTGCCAAAAGACTAATAGGCAAATGTGACAGATTGGTTACATATACCAGACCTTCTATAGAGAAGGTCTATATACATCTAGTTTGGTGGCAGCCTACCCTCAAATACAGTGTTTGGAGTTGGCCAGGGAAGGCCAAGGGCTCCTGCAAGAGTCAGGGAAGACCTTGAACTAAGGTGAACCAGGTTTCATCCTAATTTCATCCATTCTCCTGGTTTTATCCATGTTTCTTCTTAGGTTTCTTCATTCAGCTCTGAATTAACAAAACACTGATCGGCTCACATCTCATCAGTGAGTGATCATATCACTTCCATGCATGGCCTCATAGTCACTGCTTTTGAGCTCCGAAAATAAGATGTTAAAAACCAGTAAATATCTGCCTAAGTCATGTTTTCAAGTCTAAAAATGGTGGTTTCCCTCTGAACCCAAGTATTAATCTATAACATATGTAGGTAAGTGGGACTGAGAACTTAGAATGCTCCAAGCCAAAGCATCAACATGAGACAAGCACATTGAGCATGTCAGAGTGCACTGACACTGAGGTGGTTGTAACAAATTAGTAATGCTAACAGGGAGGCTTTAGGCTGTGGACAAAGTTGCACTCAGTTGTACTTGGAATAAATGTACAATACAGTAGCACCAAAGCAGACCTTGAACCATGGAGAGATAAAGCTGTATGAGGCCTTTTAGCAAATCTAGCACCAAAGATTTCAGAAATGGCACTAGTGCAATGAGAAGTGTATTTTGAAAGTAATTGAGCTCCTCAGTAGCTACCTATGCCAGTGCAGGAGTTACAGTGCAGTACCTCACAGAAGTAGCAGTCTAATGTACAGAGAGAGATCTGCAAAGCTTTGCTTTTTCTTTTCCCACAGTACCACGACTGCATGACTTACACTCAGAAAGTCAGAGAAAGGTCACAGGGTTGTATCACCAAGCAATCACCAGCTGTGGCCTTGCTGGGGCATGCAGGGATGGTTCCAATACAAACTGTGTCTGGAGTGAAATCTGGCATCCAATGCAAAATACCCACTGTCTGTAGGGATCAGGGGAGGGAAAAGGCTCTGAGACCCAGCAGAAGCTGCATTTAACCAGCACCAAGTGGCCTCTGAGTGGGTGTGGGAGGTCATCCTGGTTCTTTAGTGACCATTGCAGTTGGAGGCATCTCCACCTGTCAGCTGCAGAACTGCAAAGTGTCTGGACCACTCACTCAGGGAGTGAAACATCTTGTTCTGATGAGTTTCAAATCCATGTTTCCCAGGAGAAAAAAGTAGTTAAAATATGCTAGCTCTGTCCAAAGGCTAACAGCCAGTCTGGGTTGGTGTCCTCTTCTGAGGAAAATAGGATACTGTGCAGCAAAGGATAAAAGATTAAAATTTGGGAGATAACTTTTCAAATTAAGCTATTTATAGTTTTTTATTTGGGAAATCTTTCTATACTTTCTGGCTTATGTCTCCTGCCATATTGTTCTTCCAGGCATAATTATACCCTGAGAATTAAAAGTGCCACCTTGCAAAGTCTGCATGCTGTATATATTAACTGACACTGTTGTGTAGTCAGTAATTTCAGAGCACTAAACAGGTACTACCAAGTATATGAATCTTAAACATAATTAATGCAACTGAGGACTGCTTTCTTTTTGAAACCTCAATCACATTCCTAGTAAACAATGTGTAAAACCCATTATGATATATCTATCAACAATTTAATTAAAAAACTTTCCTAAGAAATGTTCTTAGGAGAAAATATATTGGGAAATCACTAGCAGAAAATTCAGAACAAAGATGCCGTGTTATAGCTTAGTTTATTATGTCCTTCCATATGTAGGTGTTTAATTTGAAACACTCATTCAAATTTAAATTCATTGCCACAAAGAAGATCCTTAGCAGAGAAAATACAAGTTATGCATTTTTATGTTGTTTGATGATGATACCTTTGCTTTATATTTTTCAGGAAAGGTGGTTTATGGGGAGCCTATTGCTGCAAGTCTTGGCACTGATGGCACCAACTACTGGAATAAAGACTGGGCTCATGCTGCAGCATATGTGATGGGACCCCCACTGAGACCAGATCCATCTACTCCTGGTTTCCTCATGAACTTACTGGCCAAGTAAGTAGATGCACAAACAGTGACCACTGATACCCAAATGCACAGCAAATTTTGTCAGGAGTACATAATAGCTGGCTGATGCTCTGGAGATTTTCTAAGAACAGAATGTTACATTATCAGAAAGGAGAAATGGAGGGTGAAATCACAGATGAAAAATTTCTCTTTTCATATTTTATTTCTCTGAACTCTTACAGCCTTCTGTCCACATATGATTTTATTCAATAAGCCTTGCCTTGCTCATACCACAGCAAAAATTGTAGCATGACCAAGAAGACAGGCTGTAAGTCAGTGGGAAATGTGTAAAAGGTGAGGTCACAGCTAGACTTCTGGGGTTTGTTGTCTGATGTCTTTTTCACTTGAAATTCAAATGGTGCATGAAGCTGAGCCTGCTAACTTCTGAAGGTACATATAAGATATTCACTTCATAACATCTACTTAAGAAGGATGTAGAAAAAGAAGTATCTTTAGGATATCTGCACTTAACAAGATGTGTGGTTTGCTGGTATTTCATTACCAGTAAGGGTTAACTGCACAAAAGGGTTGAATTTGACAGAACAGCCTGTAAAGGTATGCCTGAACACAGAATAACTATTGTGCAGATCCTTAGTAATTTCAGAGGTCATATGGAGTGACACAGACTGGGGAATTTCATTTCTCAATGTGAGGGTGAAACCAAGCTGCTTGTTGTGGGCAAAGTGGACAATTCCTCCGTTTGTGGGATGTCTTTGACATATCCAGAGTAAAAGAGTCAGTGTTGGTGCTTGTTTTCTTCTGAGGGGTTTCTGAGGAGGAAACTGCTTCACAGGGCAACTGGCTGTTACTGTGGAGCCAGTCTTGGGGGATGGGACTGAGGGAAGGCTGGAAGGGCATAGCAGTTTTTGTCTTGAAGGGTGATGTCTTGATCTACCCAGGCTTACAACAGGTTTTCCTCTGTGGTACTGTCTGGTACATGCACTGATTCATAATGAACTTTGTTTCTCTGCAGTGGTGACCTATCTGTGACAGGGACTGACAATTGCACCTTTGACATATGCCAGAAAGCTCTGGGCAAAGATGACTTCACAAAAATCCCTAATGGAGTGAATGGTGTGGAGGATAGGATGTCAGTCATATGGGAAAAAGGCGTTGTAAGTAAATCAAAATGCCCAAACATAGAGGTAATTGATTTCTCCCACAAAACGTAATCTCTCAGCAGGTATTAACTCTTCAGTTTTATCAAGTGTGTTTATCATAAGATAACTCATTCAATTGAAAATTGTAACAGTCCTTATTAGCTCTCACTTTATGCTCATGGAAAATGGAAGATTCTTAGTGTCTAAAGTATTTCACTAAAGAATCATTTCTATGGTTTAGCAGTAAGGGATTGCTATTTTTTCAGGGGTACTGCAAATATATTTCCTTGAAGCACTTTTTTCAACTTGTGAAATGAAAATAAAAGAGGTACCTACAGTTTCAACTCTATCAGCTGTGTATTTTTTCCTTTTTGATCTCTCTCCAACTTAGCCATTGGAGGAGTGTGCCTTTGCACAGTGGTGTGCCTGTCAACTTCTAATTTATGTTTTAAGAAATGCTTCTCTAATGTGATAAGATGAAATGAGCAGCTTCAAGTCCCACTCACTTCAGATTCTTGTACCAACACAAGAATGGTCAGTGCTTCTGAGACAATGTCTGATGAGGGGGGAGGTAAGGAATTCTCTCAAGGAATCTGCTACATACCAGGTGTTATGATTGCTCTGGCTAATGCAAAACTGTGACGTTCTGGAAGCTCTGGTTCTATCAAAGTTCTCTTGCAGTAGTGAAGTCACGTTGACAATGCACTGTGAAGCATATTCACTTGTCACAGTATAATTACCTACCTCACACACTTGGTAAGGATGTGGTTCATGATATCTCTTGCTTATCTGTATTTGGGATTCAGCTCCAGCTGGTATATTCAAAACACACACTTGTGCCTGTACTCACCTGTGGCACAGCTCTAGTGAGATTTCTTACGGTGTAAACAGAAATCTAGCTTGTGGCTCATATGAAACAGCCATGAATGTGTTCATCAGTGCTACTTTTGAACAGTGCATCCTGTTAGGAAAGTTCTTTTTTTAAAAATAATCTTTAAAAATTTTCTTCAATTGATAATATTCTCCCTTTTCTCATTTGTAAAATATTACACACCTGTGTGAGTTTGTTTGAACAGCTTCTCTCTCCTCCCACACACTATTACTTAGAAGAGCAGTGTTCACCATTTTCATTATACTTTTCTTCTCAGGTGACTGCTCACAGACCGCCATAAACACATTTTTATGATAGTCTGATTCCCAGACTGACCTGTGCACAATATTACTGCCAGTGTAGGTGGCTTTCCAAACAAACAACAGTCATGGCAGCCGGATTAAATTAGTTACACAGCAGTGGATAGTCTCAAGACACATGTATATCCATTGTTATTTTCTATTTTGCTGAACTGTCATGTCAGCAATCTGTTTTTTATGCTGCTTGATTGCAGCATTTGCTGATCGCTGCTATACTCTGTGTCATTGCTAAAGAAATTTGCAAATCAGTTTTCCTGTATTACACATTGTACCTTGCCTTGCCTTATCACCTTCTAGGCTCCCCTTGACACTGTGTCACCATTTTCAAATCCAAGATACTAGAGTGATGTTACATTTCCTGAGGAAATTGCTGAGCAGAACTACAGATTTAAAGCCACCTAAAATATTTCATTTCAGTTGACTTGAGGCTGGATCCACAGAGTGTTTGGTTTAAAGTTGTCTTTTTTTTTCTCTTTGCTGTGGGATAAAGTAAGATAAAGTTACTGTATTTAGTGAAAGTACATTGCATTATGGGCATCTGAGACAAATAGTTTTTACTTCTAAATACTTTTACTTCTAAATTCTTCAGTATGACCTTTAGAAAAATGATGGATGTCACTCATCCTAGTTTTTCAACAGAAAAACATTTTTCAACAGAAGAAGTTTCTCAACAGAAAAACAAGAACATTTTTTCATTCCGTGTTTAAAAAAGTAACGAGTTTGCTTTTGTGTACTGTTTTGCAGCACAGTGGAAAAATGGATGAAAACAGATTTGTAGCTGTTACCAGCACAAATGCAGCAAAAATCTTCAACCTTTACCCAAAGAAGGGCAGAATTGCTGTGGGCTCTGATGCTGACATTGTAATTTGGGATCCTAAAGCTACAAGGTATGCACGGGAAGTTGTTCTCCCCCCACACCCCCAACCCTTCCAGCCTTTCTGCAGGAAAAAAGCAACACAAAACCTTTGTACAACAATAAGCCTTTAGCTGAGGTTATGGTAGTTTTAAATAGCACCTCATGTGAATTAATTTAAGGGTTTTTTCTCCAACAATAGTGTAGGTAAGGAGAGATCTTTGATCTCTAGATGGATTAAAAGGCATTCTCTCTGATTGCTGACCAAGTACAAAAATTAAAAAGTCTGTACATTATGCAACCAGAGCTTGGTATCCTAAGAGTAAAAATAACTCCATTGGGATTTTGGAGCAATTCTTTTTAGTGCTGGAGTATGTTTGAATTCCTCCACTGCAAAGGGCAGGGAGAAGAGCCTGCTGCACCATGACCCATTATAAACTTGTGTTTTGAACTTAGAGCCACTTAAAGCATGGTCAAAGGTAGATTGAACTTACCTCTGAAGCTCAATCTTTTCATGCTTATGCTTTTATTTAATGAGTTTTCTGATTGTGTGCATAGTAATTCTGCTAGAATAGAGCTTGTGGCACCAACAGATGCACAAACAGTGTCCTGGTGTGTCTTGGTTTGGAAAGACAGGAGTCTGCTACGGAAGGTAGGAGCCTCCCCTGAAATGGAGAATGTAAACCCCCCTCACCCCTCCAAATTGCTATAAATTTTAAATTAAGGGGCTCTCAGGCAAAAAATACGGGAGCAGGAAATAACAGTTCTTTAATAGGGAAGAAAAATAAAAGGATAAAATAAACAATGCAGTCCACTAGAACAACACTGACAGAGTCAGAACCCAACCTGACACCCTGTGGGTCAGGGTGTTGGTAGCAGTCCAATTGGAAATGAGGCCGCAGTGCTCCTGAAGTGTCAGGGGTGGTTCTGTTGGAGCAAGGGGTATCTGTAGAGAAGGATGTATTCTTCCTCCGAAGATCCAGTGGAAGAAGAGACAGCTGCTGCTCCACTGGGGAATCCCGTGGAGAAAGCTGTGCTGGTGTCCCAAAACCTCTGGATTATATCTGAGTAGCCATGCTTGGCTCCTCCCTCTGGGCGGAGCATCTCACAATGGGATGTTGTAGTTCTTATCAGCCATGCGCTGATATTCAATAGCTGTTATCAGCAGATGTCCCCTCCCGAGGGAGGAGTGATTCTGAGCACTCAGAGAGAGAGATAAGGCACACTGCCCACTTGACAAAAGACAACTGCTATACAGATGCCAATAGAATATGTCTTGCCTTGCAATCTGGAACATGGTGTCTCACCCTGCATGACTTTATACCATGGAAAGGGCATGAAGTGAACTCACACAGCATAGTGTGCATTACAGCTGATTCCTGTCCTCAGGTGTATTCACACCATCAGCCAACTCCATAGTCAGGACTCTACAAATATTTCAGGAATTATATCTTGAGTCTTGCTCTGGCTCTTGTGCCCATCCTGGTCTTGTTTAAGCTGCCTGGAAATGGTCTGAGGGCTGTCTGTCAGAGCCAGATCACCTGGGGAGTTGTCCCTCAGCTGAGCTGCCTACGAGCTCTGTGAGTGCATCTGCACTGTCCCAGTGCTGTGCAGGGTAACTCAAGTCTGCAGCAACTCTAACAGCCAGGCCCTACCTGTGGCCACCTGTGCACACAGCAGGAGCAGCAGGTCAGGAAGTGCTCTGGGGTGGTGGTTTTCTTCATGGGCTCAGCTCTAGTGAGCAGTGTGACCATACAACTGTGCTTTCAGCCTTTGATTTTTGAGAAGGAAAAAGTTGAATACTCTGCTTATGGTATAGGAAAGTTCTGAAACATAACTGAACATGTCTGATTTTGATAGTCTAGATAACATGCCCCACACCCTCTGCCCAATCCTAGATTTACCTTACACAAACAGAGGTCTTTTGACCAATCTTCTGGGTTTTTGATTTTTGATATGCAAGTCTCACTCGTTTCAGTATATTAATGAGTACAAAAAACACGTGAAAGTGTGAAGTCTTCTGTGTTTTAAGCTACAATATTTGAGGATATGGAGGTTGCTCTTCAGAAGTCCCCCCAAAAAACTGACAGCACCAGCAAAAGAAGTTTCAGGAGTGTCAACAACCCAAATAAATACAGAGGCTTGCCCAGCGCTGGGTCAGGGAGATTTTCATGTGCATTATGCCTTCTGGCATGTTGAGCAGGCATATTTTGAGATACCAGCACTGAGCTATTTCAGGAGAGTGGAGCTATGAACTCTGATTTTAAAAACCCCTGAAGGATTGTTTTCTGAACTGTCTTCTGCTCTGCCTGGGGACAAATGAATCTAGAGGGATATCAGAGTTCTGACAATGCTCTCAAGGTGCTTTGTCAGCTCCTGTAATTATTTAATTTTTTTGCCTCTCAAACATTTCTTCTGCTTCCCCTCACTCTCTCCTGAGTGTCCTAACTGCCTTTTCACCCTCTTCAGCTGTGAAGGTGCAGTTTTTCTTTAAGCATTTTTTAAACATTTAAACTGTATTTTCTTATTGAGCAAGCTTATTTAAAGTTCAGCTAATATTTTTCCTCCGAATGTGGTACTGTTCCCATTGTTTATCCATTTGGGTTTGCTGGGAGCACTCTCTCTCCAGGTACAATTTTGTGAACTATATGAGACAATATAAATAAATCTCACTGGAACTTGTCTATTAATTTCACTACAAATCCTGAAGAGGGCATAAACAGCCCAGCAGAAAAAAGGGATCTAGCTAATGGAATTCAGCCATTTAAGATGTTACACAAGGCACAGCCTCCTGTGCCTTGTTGATTCTGGGGAGTGATTTTCAGTTTCACAATAGGCTTGTTCCTCTTTCTTGCTAACTTCTTCCTCTTTTGTGCATGATTTTTTTCTTATTTGCAACCATGAGTCTTGCAAGAGGGAAATGCAATTTTCCCGTTCTGGTTTGTTTTGCTGTAGTCTTAAAATTCTGATTGATACCAGCCTAATGAGTTAGACAATTGCTGAGGTATTGCTATGAGGAATTGATCTTATCACTATCTGTCAGAGGAAGTCTATACAGAATATTCTAGAGCCATTTAGAAGGGTAGTGCAGCTCTTTCATACACAAACTTGTATCCTCACAAAATCAGCGGCATTTCCCCGCCCACACCATTGCCCAATAACGTTGGGTGCTATCTGAGTGCTCAGGATTTTCTCTTTCTAGGTTACAAAACCCCAGTGAATTCAACGTGACGGCTCTGCAAACTGGGAGCAATTGCAATTTAACGTTCTGCTTCCAGCACTGCTGCTCTAGCTGAGGCTTTCAAGTGTCAGCTTCATTGACTGGCCTATTTCAGTAACATTTTCTGGTAATTTCTGCAGAAAATACTATATCAACAATTATAACATTTGCTACTGTGTTTAAAAGCACCTGCATATTGGTTTTAGCAGGTCTGCATGACAGCAAGCATTACTGGGAAGAAACATTAAATGCACAAATTGGTTAGAAACTGCATTACAAAAGATGGGTTGTGAGTCCTGCCCTGAAGTAGGTGTTTTTGTTTGCTTCCTTATACTTATTCCATTCATTAAAGGCCACAAAAATACAAAAGGGATCTGTTGGTTTATTGCAAGCCATGTGCTACCAAATATCATATTGCAGACCTCAACACCCTCTGCATCCCAAGTACAGTCTGTGCATACAGGATTGTTCTGTGAAAACTCCTTGGGAAAGTGCATGTAGGCAACAAATGTGTACTCACGGTACCATCTTATTTTAATCTGTGCTTTGATCAAGACTGTTCACTGACTTCTTTTGTGGCTGCACACAAATAATATAAAAGCCCCAAGTCTGTGAGACAAAAACAACTGTAATGACTTTTTTAGGAGGAGAAAGCAGGGTAAGTAAGGGAAAGGGAATTTCACCTGTCAGCAAGTCAGTGTCCTCTATAGCTGATGCCTTTAGCTATTTGAAAGCAAGCAAGAGTATAAAATCTCTAGGGTTTGTTCCAGAAATGCTCAGCAAGGAATCTAAACACTGCAGTGCCCAATTCAGACAGTGAAAAGAGCTGAGCGTCTATTGTAAAGTAGGGGCAGAAGGTCCTAAAGATCTTGTAAAGAGACATCCAGCTCCCAGCAGATATTAGGGCTCAATTAATTCACTGTAGCCTGTCGGAGCCTTGCAAGTAAACTCTGGATCAGGTCCCAAAGGCAAGATCAAACACCCATAAGGATAAAAAACGTCTCAAATAGAGTTTAACTTTCTAAGTCCAGCCACTTCATTATAACAGCATGCAGATTGGGAAGCCACACTCCCCAGGGCTTTTCCCTCATTAAGTATAGCTGAGAAGTTAGATGCTTCTGATTGCAAAGGCAGAGCTGGCTGTGCAGGTAGCACCATCCTCTCTGGGCTTTGCTGGAGTGGCCCACTCTGGCAGGCCCAGTGTGTGCCCCACACGTGCTGGTGGAGCTGGGCTCAAGCCCTGAGCAGGGCAGTGGTGGCTGCAGCCCCAGTGCAGCTGCCAGAGTGGGGCCCTGACCAGCAGGAGATGTGGGAAACCTTTAGTGGGGATGGAAGGGAGGAAAGGGACAGGTCACTGTAATCTACCTGCCTGACATGACAGAGGAAGATGTTTGTTTCTCGTTTGTTTCTAGTATTTTTGCATTTTAAGGGAAACAGTGACTGGATGTGAATCAGCAAAAAGTCAGAGTTCCCCTGTCTCCTGGCATATGTTCCCTCAATGCCTCTGCTTCCATGCAGATATGTTCATGGCTAAATCTTTTGCATTTGTTAGAACCAAAATCTGTATCCTATGTCTGTCTCATTTGTAGTCAAGTCTTCAGCCTCAGAGGCTTAAGTGGGGACTTCACAATGTTTAAGCACTCTGCCAAGTAACTGCCTGTAATTTTTAGTAACATAAGAGAGGAAGAAACCAGGATGTTAGCAGAAGATTAGAATAAATAATGCTGTAACTATCTTACTCTTTTGATGAATGAGCATAATTTGAATACTGAATATATGGATGACTGCATCTAATCACAATGAGACAAAATGAAATAATGTAGTGTACAAATATCTATGCATAGGACAAGTATGTTCTGGCATTTTCAATAGCCCCATGTTCTGCACAAGTGAAAGCAGTGTGCATGCATGAATGTACACTAATTCACCAGAATCCTGCCAAAGACATCTTATCTCAAATTAAGAAAATGGGCAGAAGGAAACAATAGGCACAAATTAAAATATAGGAAATTCCATTTCAACATGATAAATAATATTTCTTTTCTGTGATGGTGATCAAACAGTGGCACAGGTTGCCCATAGAGATTGTGGATGTCCCTCTTTAGAGGCACTTAAAACCCAATTTAACATGGCCCTGAGAAGCCTACTTTGTCTGACCCTGATCAGAACAGAGGGCTTGAAATAGATGATCTCCAGAGATGCTTTCCGACCTCAGTGACACTGGTTCTGTGACCTGTAACAAGATGAGCCTCTCTGAGAGTGCTTGATGTTTGTTTCTCTAGTAACTTGCTGTCTCCAAAATGTCACTTGGTCTCTTCAGAGAGGCGAATCTCAGAAATGTTACCCAAAAAATTAAATAATTCTTTATTTTCCCTTTACATAATTCTGACTTTTTTTCCCTTGTAAACATTTCAAGATCTTCTCTAGTCATTGTGTAGACTAATTTGTGTTCTTCTTTTTTTGTATGCTTTTCTGCAAGCTATTTTCTGCAAGCTATTTTTTCATTACTGCTTCTCTTCTGCCCACAGTTTTTCACAAATGTTCACTTCCATTCTGTATCAGCTTGGAACAATTGGTAGGACCACATTGGATAATATTGTTTACAAATGAGCTACTTACCATAATAAAAAAATTATTTTGTTGTCATTGTCTAATCCCCTTAAAATGATGAATTTTAGGAGATATGATTGCACGAAATAAATATCCCATTTCTTCAGATAAGTCAACTTGATCTGAAGCTCCCAAACATTAACTTTCTCCCTCTTCTTGAATCTCTTTTTATCTACAAATCTTCTCAATTCACATGACTACTCAAAAGTAATGTTTATTGAAGATATTTTTTAAGAGGCTAGGAAGTTTACAAATAGTTGCCTGCATATTTTTGCATATGCAGTTATTGCAATTCCTTAATATAAAGTAGGCCATAAGGTTTTTAATCCACATTATAGGCTTATAGCTAGAATTTTTACACACAGATTTGAAGAGTTTCTTCTATTTCCTCTATTTTCTTTTTCCTGTTCTTTGCTTTTCTTTTTAATAAAACTCTTAATTATCATTATAAATGATAATGTGGTGACTCAGAAAACACAGAAAGGTGAAAGATTTATTTTTTTCTAGATTTTAGAAATGTAGGTTAACAATATGCAGAGTTCAAAGGCATCTGAAGATGAAGAGGCAATTCACAAAGGCTGATAGTGTCCTTGGCAAAGTGGCATTTCTCACCTACCCCCAGCTCTGAACAGCTCAGAGATACTGCACTTTAAGCATTGAGAGAATTTACTTACAGCTCAAATACTCACTCCTACATAAACTGGTTTTCTTTGGCAGCTGTCAATAAAGCTGCTGTTTTCAATTACAGGATTTATTATTACATTTTAAATTAGGTAATTACTTGATTATAAAATAGGTGTCCTCCCTTTACTGAAATGTTGAGCAGCTATTCTTGCCTGAGGGCTGTCAGCCTTCCTTCATATTCCTGTCTGTGAACTTTTTAAAGAAATCTGAGTGAGGTATGTAGCCATTTCTATTGAATGTAATTAAATTCTTCATTTGCTTGCTTATGTGACCTTGAAAATTAAAAGGATAATCCTTATGATAGTCAAAGTTTTGGTTCTAGAACTGATGTAGCTTCATGTCCTATGCATTAGGAAAGGTATATGATCACTCTAATATGTAATGGTTTCCCTTCATCCATGCCCCCTCCTGCCCAGCTGTAACTCACTGTTTACTGTTTCCATCTCTGACTGAAGCATAGGCATGTTTGTTGAGATGAGAACTGGTCCCTCTAACTCCTTAACAAGGTTTTAGGTCATCACTTGAGCTGACTACCTGTATAGTCTTGAATTTCACCCTATGTGTTGCTGCATTAGTCTAAGCTGCTGCTCTTTTTCAAGTTTCAAGCTGCAGTCTGTATCTTATTTAGTTGCAATACTCTAGGAGTGGCTGTAAAGTCCTTTCTCACGTAGAGCATAAATAAATACAGTACTGCTTGCCACTGCATCTTCACACAGAGCAAATCTGTCAGCTGTTCTTAGACTAGGTTACTCTTAGACTCTAAATTAGTTGGACAGATGTATGATGGTGAAAAAAAGACAACGTCAGAAGCGTGTCTTCCTCTTTGGTACTAGAGGAATGGCAATGTGTATGTTAATAACTTCAAATTGCTTTGCAAGCCAGGTGTATCAAAAGCAGCTGAAGTGAACTGCGTGGAAACACTGATGTGAGTAAAAGCAATATAGGACCTGATGTCTTTAGAGTATCCTCTTTGTAGAGGAGAATGTTCTTTTAAATGTTGAAGTAATTGTTCTGATCTCAACCTCCATTTGAGAAAGGGTTGTTTGAAAAAAGACCGCCTGCAACTTATAACCAGAATTAGATAATTTTACAAGTCTTCTTTTAAAAATACAATACAAAGTTTTGAAACCTGAGCTCAGAATCTGCTTTCATGCTGAGTAACCCTTTATGTCAGGCATCACTTGGGATGCTGGAGACAGCTCTTAAGTTGTACTCTACCATGGTGGCAGCCTTGGTTTCTTGGATTTTTAGTGGGTTACGACTGTTTTTGCTTTAATAAACATGAGAATTTTGCTAAGCTGCCCGCTACTGAAATGGGTGATACAGCTGTAAACAGTCTTTGCATAAGGTTGCTGAATTGTGAGCTTCAGACCCAAACATACCATTTAGTTCTATTTGGTTGCTTGCTTGCTTGCTACCTGAAACTTTTACTGACATTGATAATGTCAGAGGGTTAAATCACAGGCAAATTTTGGTGATTTCCATCAGGGAAAATGCACTTCACCTTCAGAAAGGGCAGCGTGATCAACAGCTTGTTTCAACAGAAGAGCTGTAAATGAATTCTACTGAGGTTTGTTGCTGAGGCAAGCTATGGAAATGTGTTTTGTCCTATTGCAAAGTTCAGCTGTACAAATGGATATTACTTTAAAATGTGCCAACGTCCATTCATTTTGTATCTTTAAATGAAGGACATACTTACCTATGAGGCATGGTTACCTCTAATGATCCTGTTCTAGTACATTTAAACAGCTCACATGTTGATGAAGAATCTTGCTTATTTTTCTGTGTTTCCTCAAATTAACTGTCCAATTTTCTTTTCATGTCCGGGTGCTATTGTGCAAGTAGATAGGATATACATGCAGAGAATGCTGAAGATTATTATATTACAGTTGTTCTTACTTACTGTTCTGGCAATTGCACCCATAAGGGTAATGCAATAAGCCTGAGGAATATGTTCAGAAACTCCTAATAGGGCTATTATAACAACCACGGATAAATTTGTTTGACAGCATTCAATAGGACCAGTGAAAACAAGAGAGGTTTGATTTTTCCCAACATGAACCTACAAGGTGATGCTAATATTGGTGAGCAGGCATGCATAAGTTTTCTGTTCAAGGTGTGTTGTATAAGGCAAAGTTTTTACTCCTATGGGTAGACTGGTCGTAGGCAGTATTTACACACACACACATATATATAGCCTTTGAAATGTCAATTACCACCAAGATTTAAATGTAGCCCTTAGCAGAACCAATTACTCTTAGTTCAACAGAATGATATGAAAGAAAACTAAGTGTTCCTCCATGGATTCTTTTCTCCTCTTTATATGTAATAATTTTGAATATGTAGTATGATTTTTTCTGAAAATGGCTATACTTCAAGTAATATACAGATTTTTGTGTTTCTCATTTTGGTAAGGATATTGACTAAAGTTTAAAAAAATCTTCTTCAAATGGATCAATATTTTAATCTATTAATATTTCATATTTCTTTTGACTTTGATAATTCCTTTGCAGAAAGATGTAGTCTCTGGAATAATATTAATGCATGTATATGCATTATAATATATACATGATAGATTTTTGATTGCGTGAGCACTCATCCTGGAAAAAGCCCAATTAGTAGCCAAAAGCATGAAGCTTCTTTCTTTTCAGAAACTATAAATGACAATAAAAATATAAACTCTCTGAATAATATATATAATTGGTAGCTTGGATACGGGAAGTTGATAAAATAGTTAACTGAAGCTCAAAGTCCGTTGTTACAGTATGTAGTAAGTAGCTTAGTAGTGAAAATACAGCCTGGAACTTCCAGACAGTAATGTCAGCTCGAGCATTGGCTCTGCTTTTAAAGTAGCCAGTTGGGATTGGAAAAATTGTCTAGAAAAATGGAAATCATATAGAATGAGGTCTGTATATACAAAACCCAATAATACAATCATTCAAATGAATACTGTTGAAGTCTGAAGTTCTAATTTACTTAATACCCTTGGAGGAAAGGTAGAAGTGTAGAAGTGTGATGTCTTTATTATTTAGCAGCCTTAAGATATTTGGGCCGTCAGTCATTGAATCAATCAAGCTCACACCAAGCATTACCAAAAATGATTACCATCTACTGACTTTCCAATGAAATGGTCTTTGTGTTATTTGTGAGACTCAATCTCTGAAACATTGCAGCCACGCTTTTCAAACTCTTAAATTGCAAGTCATTCCAGCTAAAAGGTCAGAGCTTTTTCTGATCGAATTGTGCATAGATATTTGCTTGACAAGGCAAAATAAAATCATGTTATCCAAAGAAAATATTACAACCTGGGTTTTTTTCCACTAATCTCTTTTGTAGTGGAAAATTTTGCATTTAAAGGCTGCTGAGTTCTGTCCTTTTGACTCCCTCTTTATTCTTTTGAAATGCAATTACTGTTCAATGAAATGTTATTGTGCTATCCTATTTTTACAGCTGCTCTCTGATGTACTGTACAGGGCTGTAGTTAAATAATGTTGCTAAATTTTCTTCCTATATCAATTTATCAACTTTTTATAATGAAGTCAAATGCACGAATCATAGTAATTTTTGTGTGTTGTTTTGCAAACACAGGACAATATCTGCAAAGACACATCACCAGGCAAATAACTTCAATATATTTGAAGGAATGGTCTGCCATGGAGTTCCTGTTGTGACAGTTTCAAGAGGCAAAGTGGTTTATGAAGGTGGAGTTTTCAATGTCACAGCAGGAGAAGGCAAATATGTCTCCCGTCCACCATTCCCTCCATATGTCTACAAACGAGTCAGACAGCGGGAACAGGTTAATTAAACTAATAAATCTCTGAAATGCCTTGTACAACATGAGGATAACTAGCTCTTGAGAAAAGAAGTTTGGGGATTCAATGGTAATTTTCCTTACTAATCAAAATATGCCAAGGTGGGAGGAAAGGAAATGAAGGACTCAAATTTTATTGCTTTTTATCTTATGGAAAAATATCATGGACTAGTTCCTGCTCTTACAGTAGTCTGTCCAGCTCGTGAACTAAGCCTCAGTACTTTTAAAAATAAACTTGTCCTACTTGCAATAAAAGTGGACAAAGCTTTGCTTCTGGGTAATCTGCTACATTTAATCACTGATTCCACTGAAAATCAGAGCGCCCAAATTTCATGTGCAGGAAGAAATATTGCACCAAGGAAGAAATAAAAAATTTTCTAATACTTTCATGGATCAGATATTTTGAGCTAAATCCTGCAGACTGCTGAACATTTTGCTGTGTTCCAGCAAGAATGTGTTAAAACACCACATCTGCAAAAGGCACTGCTGGGCCAAGCAAGTAGCTCTGTTTAGGCTTTTGTTTTCTTCTTTTTTTTTTAAATAGAAATATCTCAAATACAGAAATATTGGATTTTCAGTGCCTATTTACTGTGCAAGCATCCATGATGCTTTTGCATCCTTAATGTACTGTGAATAGTAAAGCACACTAGGGATATTTTAAAATCACGACCTGAATCAGTGGGATTCATTGCTGGATCTAAAAGCTGAATCCATGTGAAATGAGACCCAGTAAAATGCCTCCAAAATAATTTTGTATATTTCCTTTTTTCTGTTGTCTTGATGGACTGAGAAGGGCATGTGAAAGTGGCTGAGTGACTCTTTCCTCCAAAGAACACAATTTCACAGCATGTAGTGAGCTGCCTGCATGTTCATACATACAATACAGTATCAAAAGTAAACTAAACTGAAATTTATAAGAAATTTGATAAGTACACAATTCTGGAAGACTTCCATGAACGTAGTGGTTTCCATTTCCCATCAAAGCTAGAGAGAATTTTCCCTTAACTCAAATATCAATTGCAGCATGTCTTCAGAAGTGATTTTTCAACCAGCTCAGCCTCCTGCAGCCAGCAATGGAATAGTGAGTGATAGATATCTACACAAGGCAGAATTTGCTTTGTTTCATTGATATTTATTTACCTCTCTTATCTGATATATTAAAAACATCACTGGAAAATGTGAATACTCTAACAAATAGAAGAATCCATATAATGAGATGGAACATGTTGTTTCTTAAAAAATGGATTTAGAATTGGATTGCTACAGTATTGAGCAGATTTAGCCACCATCTCCTGATGAAAGCTGAGAACTGAACAGTTTAATCCCAGTGCAAGAAATCTTTTCCAGAGAGAAGTAATATGAAAGTATTGGGAAGCATTTAATAGAAAGGCAGATTATCACAGGACTTCTATTTCAATTTTGTCCAATTAGCAATTGCAAGAGAAGACAAAATAGTGAAGGATTTAAAATATTTTATTGCAGGTATGTCAGCCTGTTCCTGTCAAGAGGGCACCATATACAGGCACGGTCTCAGGATCATCTGTCACACGAAAATAACAGCCTCATTCCCCAGTTTTGGCTATTGCAGGTAACCGTCTCTTTTGCTTAGTAAAGACTACTTAATGCTTCTCTGAAACTTCAAGAAAACAAAAGGATAGCATGCTGTCTATCTGGTGACAGGCTTGTCTGAAATAAGCCCTCTTAGAAGCTGAGTTGTCTTGGTATCTGTAAATTCAACAAGGAGGTCTGGCATCCCAGGCATGGAGACCCTCATTTTGATTGGAACCTTATTTAAAAAGTTCAGTTGAAAGAAACTGATGAAGTTTAGCTGCTAGACTGAGACATGGGTATGAAGGCCCATACAAAACCTGGGTTCAGTTAGCAACAAGAGTACAAAATGAAGCATGACTGTTTGACTTGCAAATTTACGAACCGCTTGATGTGAAAAATTAAATTTGTTATTGTCCCTGTCTTACAGACAATAACCCCCCAACAAATGTGCTGTTTGGGTTAAGCTGACAGATTTGTTTTGCAAAAACAAAAGCTGTCTTCACAGAAAGAGAAGGCTCCAGGGAGACCCTAGAGCAGCCTTTCAGTACCTAAAGGAAGCCTATAAGAGAGCTGGAGTGGGATTTTTTACAAGGACATGGAGTAGTTGGACAAGGTAGAATGGCATTACACTGAAAGAGAGAGTAGGTTTAGATTCGATATTAGGAAGAAATTCTTTACTGTGAAGTTGGTAAGGAACTGGAACTGGTTATCCAGAGAATCTGTGGATGCCCCATCTCTGGAAGTGTTCAAGGCCAAGCTGGATGGGGATCTGAGCAGCCTGGTTTAATGGAAGGCATCCCTGCCCATGGCAGAGAGGCTGGAATTAGATGATCTTTAAGCTTCCTTCCAACCCACACAATTCTGTGATTCCACAAATAAAGGTGCTGCGGGCAGTGCCAGCAGTGTTTGAATTAGTGCAAGCTCATCACTGCTAACAGGAGTAACACCCAGCATCTCCCCTTCCCTTCTCTGCAGTGTTCACAGTGTGTAACTTGGTTATTGACAGTCCTTGTATATGCCCTGGTGCTTGGCAGATCTTTCTGTGAGCAGAAATCAATTAGCTTTGTTTTCTGGGTTAGTTTTCTGTTGCCTTGGTGAGTTGAAGTGTCTCTTAGAAGAACCAAGCAAAGACCAGTGCAGTGCAGCATACGAGTGGGGTGAGGCACTGGGAACAAGGACTAGTGACAGCACCACACTCTCCAACTGTTCAACAAGCAGAGGAGATGCTTCAGGAAAAGGTGAAAACCAGGCAAGTCCTTCAGCAAGTACAGTCGAGCCATGCTGCTGCTCTGTGCCAGCTGCAGCTGAAATGGTGTCTGCTACAGCAGGGGAGTTGATTAACATGGGCAGGGGAAACAGTGAGTGACAGGAAGCATGCCAAAATCCAAGCTGAAGTTTTGGGTGCATATGTGTATCAATAATGAGATAAGCTAGTTTGAGAAATGATTTCCCAATAGGTGAACAGAAAGCCCCAGTTTTTACCTCAGATAAAATAAGTCTGTTCTTAGTGCTAATTAATATGGGACAGGAACAAACCTGCTATGGTAGGAGGGTGAAATTAACTTTTCTACATTTAATGATATCATTCTTTAAAGTTACTTTGCAATGAACCTCATCCAGGGCATCAGTAGCAGCAACAGAGTGTAATATCCTATTTATTTTTCTCTGTCCTAAGGGAAAAGCTTTTCTAACAGAGAGGACTAAAGGCTAAAGCTTCAGCAGAGTGAGGGAGCAATAATCATTCTTTCTAGCTCCTAGCACTCCTTCTCCATTATTACCTCTGAGTGACAAATTGCAAAGAAGAGATTTTCTTTTGAAAGATGATATTGTATTGTCTTTTTCTCCTCTGTAGATAAAAGCAAATGAAAATGACCTTGCTGCCCCCACCAGCAGTTCCTTCTGGGTCCAGCAATCAATCCACAATCAACTTCTCAAGAGCCAACATGAAACAACAGTAACCAATAAGCATTATACTAGGTTTCCTTTATAAAATTGACACTGAAATTTATCTTTGAAAATACTTTTGTTGTAAGAATTGGAGAATTCTTTTTAGAAAATGGAGTAATAATAAAAACCCTTACAATTATAATGTGGCAACAGTTCTGTGCATTCTTAAAATAATGTAAGTTTTGGGATGGTATTTCTTAATGTTTATCTTTAGAAGGTATTAGCTACCTAATAAAGTAAAAGCAATAAACAATGGTGTTTAAGAACATTTTTTAAACTCCTGCTCTATTGGGTCCCAAGAGATGATCCTAATCCACTGATTTTATATGTTGGGAAGATCTCTGTTGTGCTTGGCAATGCAGAGAATTCTGAGAGCAGATACTGAATTTTATTTTTTTAATTTTCCGTATCTGGAAGGGGTCAGTACAGAAATTTGCTGATTCACAACACTCACAATTTTGGAGCTGCTGCCCCATCTCCATTTCACTGTCTTTAAAGAACTTCATATATTTTTTTCCTGCCAACTGCACCACCAAGCTTTTTTGGTGGGTTCAGCTATTTCTCTTGTTGAGAAACAAGGGAAAATGGCAAACCTATGCCAACCATACTTGTGAACTCACCTACAGGAACAATTTCTGTTCTGGCTTTATGGAGAGACACACACCCATCACCTGAAGGCTTATGAAGTGAGATCACCAGAGCAAAATCATAATAAATTAACATCAAAGCCCCTTTTAACTGAAAATTAGGTTTTTCCCAATGTAACTAATACTTTGAGTTTTTTTTAGGACAGGATTCCTAATTTTTAAAAAAATCTCTTTTGCTCAGTTTATCTAATTTCCATTTTCAGAGGTTGTAGTACTTTCAGAAGCACTATTCTGCTACCATGTCTAGACAAATTTTGATTTGGAGAAATTGAGTGTTGTTTAAAGTTGCACTTTCATATGTAATAACTCTTCTTTTTAAGCAGCTGCCAGTGGGAAAAATTTAAGAAAGTGTCATGGGTTAATCCCAGCTGGCAGCTAAGTACCACACAGACATTTTCTTAATTCCCCCCCTGCCATGTAGGTGGAGAAGGGAATCAGAAGGGTAAAAGTTAGAAAACTCTTAGGCTGGGATAGAGACAGTTTAAATGATAAAGCAAAAGCCATGTCTACAAGCAAAACAAAACAAGAAATTCTCTCCCATTGTCAGGCAGCAGCTCAGGCATCCCCAGAAAAGCACTCTCAATGTTCCCCCTGCTTCTTCACCCAGTTTTACATGCTGAGCATGAGCATTTGGTCTGGAGTATTCATGGGGTCAGTTGAGGTCAGATGTCCTGGCTGTGTCCCATCCCATCTCCTTGTGCATGGCCAACTCTCTTGCTGATGGGATGGGCTTGAATTACCAATTCTGTTTCCAGCACAAATCCAAAACATAACCCCACACTAGCTACAGTGAAGAAAATTAACTCTGCCCCAGCCAAAAACACCACAGAGAGAAACGAGGCCATCACAAAATCACCTGTACAGCGGGTTGGCTGTCCTGGGTGTAGAAACAATGTAACCTGTCCTGTGCAACCCACAGGCCAAACAGGCCCAGAAAGTGCTGCATATTTTAAGACACATTAAACACATTAAGTACACATTAAACATATGAAAATTGCTATTACTTTTGACAGTGGAAAGCAGACTTGCAGTTTCTGCTGTATTTATAGGCATACAGTGATGTATGAGCTTTTATAAAAAATAAACTCCTATTAGGTCAGTAGTTCTTGTGTCTCTAAACAGAAAAAGAGGGTTTTCCTTGTAAGATGATGAAGGATAGTCATGGGTATGGTTGAGAAGTTCCCATTTCTCAGGTTTATCTTTGGGGTGGCAGAACAGCAGAACCAACAATCCAGCACTATTACAAGGAAACAGAGTTCACTGCTCAGGACAGACTTCTGTACTGTCATGCTCTGCATCTCTCCCTTTACAATCAACAGAGAAAGAGATACCTCTGCTTGTTTTTTTCTTTTTTTTTTTTGTCTCTGCATCAAGATCTCACACAGGTTAGATGAATCTGTCTGGAGCTGTTCTTTGGGATGAGGGGGGGCAGTTTTATTGCAGCGCTGGTTTGTCTCCACTGATTATCTCCAAAGATTATACAGGCTGTGTAACTATGGTGCAGACTTTTACTCTGCAGCTGCCTTCCACTCAGCCCATCTTTGCCTCTCAGAACTGGAACTTTCTTGTATGAAGGATGCCTGTCTTTTCTTATGTTTTGTCTCATCAACAGTGCAGGTCAACCATGGATTTATTCTTCCTAAATAATCTTTTGCTACATTGGAAGAAGAGCAGAAAATTGATATGAGTAATCTCCAAACTATGAACGCATATTGTCTATGGAAAAATGTATGTTTCCCTATGTTTGTACTTACTGCTCTGTATCATGGACTATTCTTCCTATAGGGCTATACTATTTTTTGTTTAAGAAATACCTACGTTTTAATTCCAGTGAGTCTTAACTGTTGTGCAGATGAAAGAAATTACCTGCATATTTTGAACTGAGATTTACACCAAATCATCTGCTGTATTTTTGCATCCTTGGGTACAACAAGCTATTGAGCCTGTCAGGTTTGTTATATTTATGAATATTTATTTTGCCATGACACGTGCTGGCCCTAGTACCTGAATCCTGCCACAAGCCACAAGGTTCCAAGTAATAGCCCTTGAGGAGCTGTGTGACATCCAAGGAATTTCAACTGTGCTGTTCAGGCCCTCCTACTAATGTTGAAACTGTCAGATTGTAAATCTCTGTCATCCTTGTTCTTTTTCCCCTTACATGGGCTAGGCTATGATGCTGGGATCTTCATAGGGATGTAATTTTGGGACTGCCCAGGTCTCCATTCTGAAACACCAGTAAGGAGTGATAGCAGAGCCAAAAACAGTAGCATGGGATTTTTTAGTGGCCATATAGTTTGGGATTCAATGGGATTACAGTTATGTCAGCACAGGTCCTGAACTGGAGCACTGGAAGAAGCACTGACTGATCTCTCAGTTGTACCTCAGTCTCTAGACCATGACAAGACTTCTGAATTCATTCTACAATCAATCCTTGAGCTATCACTTGCTCATCACCTTCTCATGTTGCTGCTCTCTCTGTTCTATAAAAGTCGTGCTAAAACAACAGATGCCACACACCAGGTTGGAAAGGTGGTTTAGAGATGACTTCTGCAGCCCACACAGGGAAAGTGAGCCTTTCATGGGAAAGCAAGACAATAATTGCTTTCCCAGATATTTGAATCCTATCTCATTTAGCCATAATCCTCAGAGAAAAAGGTTTGCTTGCTTTGACTCTTTCTTCAGTCTGTTGGTCACTCATTGCTTTGAGAGGTGATACTGCTGCATTAAACCCCTTTTTCTCGGGAGCAGTGTCTGTGCAGAGGAGCCAAGGAACTGTTTTGTCAATACTAAAACACAGAACATCTTTTCTTTGCTTAGCACTTCTCCTTGGAATGCTGCTGGTTTCCATCTCTTTATTGTATGGAAAGGTTTGTCGTCACAGGCCCCCAGCCAGGTAATAATTAGCATTGACTCCATGATTCCAGAAGGCTGATCAATTGCTTTATTACACTATACTATACTATAGTATACTATACTATACTAATTAAGAAACTCATCCCCTTACAGTCTGATACAGCTTTTACCTAATTGGTCAATCAATCCAAACACCATCCAATTAAGAAATCACCCTTTGGTAAACAAATCTCCATGACACATTTCACACGTGCGCAACAACAGATGCAACAAGTGGAGATAAGAATTGTTTATCATTCTTTTCTCTGATCTTCTCACAGCCTTCCCCAGGAAAATGGCTGGGGAAGTTGTGCCTGCTGCTCTCTATGGAGAGAGCTGCAGCTACAGAGCTTGAAGATTTAAATACTTTGCTAAAGTAAGGAAAAAATTCTGTTAACCATATTTTCATCTCTCTCCCTACCCAGACAGAAAATTGGGATCTTTAGTATTCCATTCTCCCCAGTGATATGGATTCCAGAGGCAGGAGCAGAAAAGCAATTTGGGAGATCAGATCCCTGATTGCACAATAGTGCTTTCATCATTTGCCAGAGAAAGCCTCATACGGACGGTCTGTGCTTATTGCTGGCACTGAGCTCACCGCGTGTGAAACCCACGGCTGTGGTGCAAACATCCACACCTGCAGCGCCTCTCACTTCAGCTGAAGCATTACGGGCGGATCTCTGCACAGCAGCAGCCCTGGACCCTGCGGCTGCACTGGGCCACCGGA
>NW_005054353.1:3047238-3056414 GCF_000277835.1 Geospiza fortis | reverse complement strand
GAAGGAAGGTACTGCCATGCACAGCAGCACCCGTGAAGCGTGCTCACGGCTGGAAATCCGTGCCCCCAAAGCCGACAGAAACATCCCCGTTTCCAGGCTTTATTTGATCGGCAGCAGAGAGTGATCCTTTGATCCTTACTCTCCACTTCAGCGAGGTAAAACAGAATTAGAGGAAAAGCTTTGATTATCCATTTATTTTTTAACTGCGTCTCTGGGCTATTTAAACTGGGATGAAAGCAGCGAGTCAATGTGATAATATTGACAGAGCAGGGATCACAGTGACAGCAGTTATAACCCAGCACCCTTTGCACACCCTGCTGCTCACATGAAATGCTGCAATGAAACCAGCACAGAGGAAAAGAAGCCTTTAGCTTGGCTTGGCTTTAGAAGCCAGCCAGGTTTGGGGTATGGGGTGCTGATAAGGAGAGGTCCATAAATGCAGCTGCTGAAAGGAAATGTCCTTGTTTGTCAGGAGGATCAGGAGCACTAGCATGTCTCTCTGAATTACCTTCACAAGACAATCAGGTCAGCCTTTCATTAATTTTACAAACCAGATTTGATCCAATTGGAGGATTTTTTACAGTAAATCAAACAGCTCCTTAACCAGTGAAGGATGTGTAAAAAGGAAGTTGAGTTCTGCTGTGAGCTGAGAGAAGGACAGGGACTTTGGAGTCAAAAGCCAATTCTGGACTTCTCAGACTCTTGTTCTCAGTGCTGAATGTGTTTCTGACAAACTCTAGAGAGTAATTCAGAGACAAAGCCAGTAACATGATATTAAAAGACATTAAAAATTTCTATTACACCAACAAATAAATAAAAATCCTTAATTTCAACTGCACCTATAGTTCCCTTGTGCTCAGCAGAAAGAAAAGCATTGTATGCTTTTATGGATGAGAAAGAATGATCTGTTGGAGGTGAAGAAAACATACTAAAAGAAGAAAGAAGACTGTGAATGACAGAAGAAAAGAGCCAAAATAAAATGTAGAAAATCTGAGGAGAGGGTAGGCAAGAAGAGGAACAGAAATAATTGTGGGTGGAACGCTGTTTTTATATTGTAATTCATAGACTTTGTTTTTTAAGAAAAAGGAACAACTGAATCCTGTGGTTGAGGGTTATGGTTAGCAGGGAGGCCAAGGAAATAGCTGAACAACTTGCAGAGGAGACAGCTGAAGATAAACAAACCCTAGATTTCCCCTGCTCATATGACATAAAGAAATGGAAGAAATAAAAAAGAAAATAAGGTTTGGAGAGAATGAGAAGTGTATCTCTGTGTAATTTCAGGGGAGTGACAGACCTGCCTTTTCATCTGTACAGCTAAAGAAAGACACTGGGCAGCTGAAGGAATAGATCTAGTACTGTAGGTCAGGGTAAGACCTGTCCTACTGCTGAGATAAAACTCAATACCTTTGAGGTATAGAAGGTGGATTTGATTTATAAAAAAATTATTTTAAAAAAAGGTGCAGAATGTGCCATTTTCCCTGATAAACCAGGTTTAGGAAGATGGGGGAGAGCAAACTTATCTACTTTTCACCTGCCATTCGGGTCATGTTCAGCATATAGGTATGCATGTGTATGATCACAGAAATAAAGTGTGCATTAGTCCACTCAAGTGTGTGACTCTTGTCTGAGTGTAATGGTAACAATATTTGTCAGGTGGCACCCTTGATGCCAGCACAGCATATTCACAAATTAAAACAAGATTTTGCTGTGCATATCTAGTATTTTTCCTGAAATGAGCTGTGTTAGAATCAATAATCACAAAATGGCTGAGGTTGTCGGGCAGCTCTAGAGATATCTGCTCCAGCTTTGCTGCTCTGAGCTGCTCAGAGCCATGTCTAGTGGCTTTTGAGTATCCCCAAGGCTGCAGATTCCGTAACCTCTCTGGGCCTCCCATTCCAGTGTTTGACCACCCTCACAGTAAAAACTATTTTCTTGTGTTTCAGTGTTGTACCAGCCAGCTTCCTGGCCTTTATGTTTGGAAGCAGCTACCCAGGAAAATTGTTCCATCACCTTCCCACAGATTGAGATGTCTGACAAATCTGTAGTTTCTCAGATTTCCCTTCTTGCCCTGCTTGAAAATGGGAGTGACATGTGCTTCCTTCCAGTCCTCAGTAATGCCTCCTGATCACCAAGACCTTTTACAAAAAGTCAAGACACCTTTCAGTGACATCAACCACCACCCTCAATAGCCATGGATACCTCTCCTCGTGTCTCATGGTGTTTGAGTGCTCTCTAACTACAAGGGGTAAGTCTTCCTTGCTCCAGCCTTTCCTTCAGGTCTCAGAGGTCTATGGCTAAAGACCAGTCTTACCTGCAAAGACCAAGACAAAGAAATACCTTGGGCTTTTCCATGTCTTCTGTCACTGGTAGTGAGCTCAAGCATCTAGGTAAAATATTTACCAGAACTGAACATGTTTTACAGAATTACAGTGAGTTGCCCAAGAAGGATTGGTTTTTATCATTTTGAAGGGCAAACTAAGCAATGTTTAATTGTCCTGACAGGTAGTGGGATGAGCATCCACATTTAACATTGGCTGAATTTCCTTAAGTAAATGAAAAATGCAGAAATGGTGCTGTCCTGAGAGTGTACTATGGAACTCAAAATCCTAACAGATTTGGGCATCTCTCCCAAAGATTGACCAACATCTGAGTCATTTTGATGAACCATTCCCATGGGCTGCAAAGCTTTCGTGTGCTCCTCATAGAACAACAGAGTGAAAAGGTATTCTGAGTGGCAGCACCATCAAACAGGACAGGCAAGAAACTCCAAACCAAAGTTTTCCTTCTGGTGATAAGTGCATGGTGTTCTGTGGTAGTGCTGTCAACCAGATTTGCCCCCTTATTTGGGCTTCTCACCAGTTTGTCTTTTGGGATTGAAAGGAGCACGCCTAACTCCTGCCTGCAATTAGTCAGAACTCTGCCAAAAATATTTAGCTCTTATTGACCT
Source organism: Geospiza fortis (assembly GCF_000277835.1). Taxonomy (NCBI): domain Eukaryota; kingdom Metazoa; phylum Chordata; class Aves; order Passeriformes; family Thraupidae; genus Geospiza; species Geospiza fortis. Next base: position 3,053,467 of record NW_005054353.1, on the reverse strand, counting down.
GTAACTCTTCTCCTTTCATCTGCAATAACAAGAGCGTGATCCTCTTATTGACAGCACCTGGATAGCTATTCTGTTTTGGGTCCAAATTTAGAGCAACCTTCTAAATGCTTCTCTCTCACCAGAATGCTTCTTGCTACTGGTGCTTGACAGTAGCACCTAAAATACAAGCTGACATTCTGCTACTATTCAGGGCTGCCCCACTTTAGCAAAAAGGACATAGTCAGGCCTCTCAGAGACATTCAGCACAACCCTCAATAATGCATGGCTTTAATCCAGCACTGTTTCCCAGAGACAAATTGTTGTCACACCAGCAACCTGAACCACCTGCATGCATGGAGAAATGAGACTTTGGAAGGCCTAAAGAAAAACAGTCTTTGTGTTTTTCAGTGGTTTAAGTGCAAAATAACTTCTGACGCTACTGGAGAGTTTTAAGTCTTAATTCATTCAGATAACAGAGACATTGATCAATGGCTGTCCTGAAACCATGCATCTATTATAGAAGAAGAGAGCAGAATTTCCTATTATTCAGACTAAAAAAGGAAGTTGGCTGTGGCTGCAAATCAGAAATACACTGCCTGTTGGGTACATTTTTCTAGCTCTACATTAAATCTCTAAAGCTACATAAGTCATTCCTACGTCTTTAGGTGTTTTGCATTTGCTCTTGTATCATATGAAGGTCACATCAGCAATGTTGGTTGAATAGGTGAAGCACTTCAGTATTGGCTCAATTTAATTGAATTGAAGTAATTGGTGCTTATGCAACATGATTAAGCCCATTTTGGTCTGTTCTGCAATCTTCCTCAGTCTGCAAGATCTGAAATGTTGTTCACCTCTACTTACATGCCTCACCCTTTAATGATACCTTGTTTGTCCCCACAGCACCTGATTCCTCTCCACTCTAGCTCTTGTGACCATTCTCACTTCTGCCTGTTACCTGACCTCTCATGATTACCAAAGGCATTGAATGATCTGCACTAGTGATACAGTCTATGGATATGTGGAAGTGGGGACTAAGACCAAGTAAGGAATTCTGGGTGGGAGACTAGGTAGGAGACTAGAAACTAGGGATGGCAAAGATCCAGGCTGAAGGGCTTGAGGCTTGAGAAATGGATAAAAATGTCTAGAAACATCTAAGTCCCAGTTCTTGGCCATCCCAGAAGGCAATGGATGCACAGCCTCTGCTGTGTTTTCTATCTTCAGTGTCTGGCAAACCTGAAGACAAACCTGCTGCTGTCACTACATCCTCTGTTAGCTCAATCCAAAGAGGTTTCTGGTGTAGACCTAAAAGGTCCAAACTATTTTATTGCTTTTAGACAGAATTACAGATCATCCATGATTTTCTCAAGTACCAGATAATGCAAACCCCAAGCTGAAAAACAACTGTTAATGCAATCCAGAGCAATCTGTGGTGAACTGCACACCATCCACAATGGCATCTTTTCAAAAATACTGCTGCTCAGCCTTTGAGTGTGAAATGTTTACATTTTACAATTGACATTCTATAGGAAAAATGGTGCAAAACACAGGTGGAGCTAAAGCATCTCAGTCGTATCCAAAGATTCACTTGGTCTCTTTCACATCATCCTGTCATTCTGCTACACTCCTTTCTTTCTTCCTCACTGCCTCTCTTGCCTTGAGTATTGGAAACCAAAAGTTGACCTGAAAAAACAGAAATATGATCTGTATGATAGTATTACTGAGTTAAGATCACCCAGACACTGATACCCTGTATATTCAGTATTGAAGGCTGTTAAAAAAATGAACTTAAACTATATGTCTGCAGCTTTCTATCTGGATATGCATGTGTGTTAGTTGTTTCCATTAGCGTGTCTGTGTGTCTGTGCATGTATATATATATATATATGTGTACAGGATTAATGTTTTTGCAAGCAGAAGTTCTGTTTCCTAATAGTATATGCAGTCATACTGTGTTTTAAAATAGAAATATACCACCTTCCATATTGCTAAGCAATATCAGAATATCTTTCTCTACATTTAGGGCTACTCTTTCTGCCTAGCACTTGCTATCTAGATTCAGGAATACTCTAAGTGCTTTTCATATGTTCATGAAAACAAAATTTCTTCTCTGGAGGACTCTGAATCTGAGAAGTATTTTCTTGCCAGTACATAGGCATTTGAGCATACCAATGTCATGGCTGAGGCATGTGTGCTGAAGTACAGAACAAAACTATTAGATGATCTAATCTTACCATTAGGCAACATGTGTCTGGCTCCTGAGCATTGGGGAAAGTCTATTAGCACATAATTGAAGTTAATAAGTGTTTAAGTATTTCCTGGATCTGGCTACCACCCACTTGGAAGGTTTATTTTTTTCCCCAGAGCTCATGGCTTACCGTTCTTGCAAACATGTTCTTCCCAGTTTTCTCTTGTAGCTTTTTTCTTTTTTTGAGTAATTTTGCATGTAAATAATGTATCCGCTTCATCTCAGCATCAGGATAAAAGGAAGTTGACACGAGTATTTTAAGTTGGGTCAGGAGGCCAGAGAATAACCCAAAAATTATTAAGAAGAAGATGATGACTCCAAGCTGAATCCATGTTGTAGAGAGAGCAAGCTCAGGATGAGGGATGCAGTTTTTCTTAACCAAAGGGATCTTGAAAGAATCAGTCTTGGCAATATGTTCTTTCATAGAAATTATATAGCTTTTCTCATTCTTCTGCACAAGAAAAGTGGAGAAAAGGTGTTGATTATAAGACAGATTCCCTCCTTTCTTAATATTTCTTCCACTGGACATTCAGATTTACAAAGGACTCTAAATCATCTAGACCATCCGGTATCTATATACAGTATGCTCAGAACAATGTATATATTGGCTATTTATAAAGGTTTCAGACTCTATTTTCACAATTTGTCTTGGTGGACAATGTCCTTTTGGACTGTTAAAAACTTACCTTCTCAGTGGCTCTGACAGGGAAATATTTAGCTAATCTGGTTATAATAGTTTAGTATTTTTCCACTCCTATGACTCTGCTCAGATGCCCTGTTGGAGGGTCCTTCATTGACAGTAAAACTGCAGAGCAGAGGGTCTGTCTCTTTGGTTTTGTCTCAGCACATGAGCAGCAGTGCTTCCACACCATGGTGGTTTCACACCAGCCAGAAATCAAACTCCAAATAAGCCTCTCCCCTTCCAGTAAGAGAGGGACAAAGGCAGAGACTATGGGTTAAGATGGCAAGTTACTGAAGGCAGCAAGCAATGGAATAAGACATGCAAAGTAACAGCAGCAGTATTATTAACAAAAGTACATAAAAAGAGAAGGTGGTTTACCTACAAAAGGTATTCACCATCTCAATTTAGTTCCACATGGCCCTGGGACAAAGCCAGGATGGTGGCTCTTCCTATGCCTGGCACCATGTGGCTGTCCCCAGACAAAGACAAGGTGGCAGTCACTCACCACAGCACTCTCTCTGTGCCTGAGCCTGAGACAGCAGAAAACAATCACAGAGAAACCCTGAAAGTAAGAAAGTATGAATATTCTCACTACACTGCGCCACTGCTTTGGACACTGGACTCAAATCTGTGCAGCAGTTTCCAGTACCAGCCCTGGCACTACTGACTGCTCCTCCCAGCTCCACTCAGCTCCTTTCAGCTCAGCTCAGACTTGGCAGGGCTCAGGCTCGCTTCTGCTGCTCTGTTCCCTGCAGGTGCCTCCCACATCAGCGCTGCTTTCAGCACCGTGTGCCTGAGTCAAGTCTTGGATGAACAGGAGGGCAATGGGCAGCAGAGAGGCAGGGCTGATCCTGACAACCTCCCCAGTGGAGAGAGGGACAAAAAAACGTTGCATGTCCCGGGGTGCTCACCTTTTCTTCCCCCTGAAACCACACCTGCACTGATGTTGTGGGTGGTAAAGAACAGCAACCCAGCCATGCCTACGTGGCACTAATCCCTGTCCCCTCTCTGCAGTCACACACTGGCCCAGGCAGTGCTCTGACCAACGGCTGTCACACAAATGAGGCTGCCTGACCTCCTCTAGCTGCCTCTGCTTAGCTGATGTCTTTCACTGCTTGTGGACTGAAATGCTCAATAAGAAGGGTAAATTAGACACACTGATGGGACCATACTATCAGGCAACCTTCTGTTCTGTGAATAAGAACACTGTAGGGTCACTGAATAACCCAGCCTCTTTTCTGATCATGTCAAAGGAATAACAAGCTCTTCCTTGTGGCTTTTCTAATCACCCTACAGAGGCCAAGCACTTCTGTTAGATGTTCATTGGACAAATGAAGTTCCCAAAGCATGCTACCCATCTTCAGCCTGTTAGCCCTTCCTTGACATTATCCTGTTCCAAACTATCTCAGGCCATTTTATCCCTAAACTGAACTGATGTATAGGCAAGGAAAATCTTCATTAGGAACTCAGTATGAAACAGGGGTACTAGTGCATGAAGAACTTTACTGTTCATGCTAATTAATAAACATCTCAAGTGTCTGAGTCTGTCCTGCTCACCCAGCTTCCTGGACTCCCTGAGATCAGCAGCCCTGAGGCTTGATATAACAAATCTGTTGAGATTAAATTTTACATTTTAATGTAATTAACTTTCCTTGGGGAACTAGAAACAATCTGATGATGGCATTAGTTTTCTGTTTTGAAGGAGTCAAGCAGCTTTCCACATGAGTGATGCACACAAAGAGAGAAAATTCACAGCACAGGAGCCATGAAGCAGGCAGACATGGTGCTCAGGACTTCTGTCCATGGGTAGTGGGACTAAGCTCCTTTGGTCTGACTTGGGTCACACCCAAGGCAGGCCATGATAAGAGGCTGCCTTCAAGGTGCAAAGGATAGAAACACAGGCAAAAGCACACACAAAAGTACACAGCAAATAGTGAGTACACAGCAAAGTGCACAACAACAGGTTGATTAGGGTTGTGATCAATTGGCTCCTTATTATCTTCATGAATGGACATCCCACAACCTATCTCAGAAACTTGTTCTATTGTTTGATTGCCTGAAGAATAAACAAAAAAAATGCATTTCCTTCACTTTGTCCTAATTTTCTCTTCTCCCTGGACGGTGCACCACTGAAAGGTCACAGAATCATAGAACAATTAATGTTGGAAAACACCTCCAAGATCATTGAGTCCAATCTTTGACCAAACAACACCATTAAAACTTGGTGCTATTAGCACCATGCTCTAACCAGTTATCCTTGGTTTGAGCATGAGGTTGGTCTTGATGGCCTCCAGACTTATCTCCCAACCTAGCTAATCTATGGTTCTCTATACTGCTGCTCCTGCTAGAGAACCTGGAGATTTTGGCAACAAGTCATTATTTTGTGTGTATGCGTCCATCCATACAAGCAATGATGCATCCTCACACTACTCTGTTACAGAAAGGTAGGCATCTATTACATCAGTGTCACAGTGACTTTTGACTATAAAAAGTAGTGCTTCACAAATTTCAGTTTTGTGAGTTTCCAATTTCAAGCCTCTGGTTTTCTTCATATATATAAATGGAGGAATGAAAATCCTTCTTCTTAAATTTACCATTCTCTAGAAATATGACAATGCTCTGGAAAGAACTGTCTAGTTCCATCCAACCAATGTATGTGGAGGCAATGACCCTTTTTGAAATGAATGATATCCAGGAAAGAATTGATGGCTCATTGCTATATGTTTGCTCTTGCAGCTGCTGAAGATGAAGAGAAAATTTTCAACAATAAACTAAGAAATAGATGGTACTGATAAGTACTTACCTTCTGAAAGAGACTGAGTTGAATGTCTAGATCTGGTACTTCTTGGAGATATTTGTTCACAGAAATAATTAACAAATAAAACAAAGAGTCTACTGCAGCAAACAGAAGCCAGATGCAAAGATGAATAATTATAGGGAGAAAATGACACAGCATTTTTTTCCTGTCCTTTCTTGTGAAGAAGAAGGATGGGATCATCACATAATCTTTTCTCTCTTTTCTGTTAAGTGGCAGAAGGCAGGGTCTTTGCTGTTGCTTTTGCTGCTCATCAAATGCAATGAACTGTTTTGTGATATAAGTATTCTTAAATTTGGTACTATGAGAACCCACAAATTTTTTGATAAAGAGGCCAGTTCCAAAAGAAACTAGAAAAACCCCAAATACAGGCAATACTTTCTGACCTATATAAGGCAGTACAGTCAACATAAAAGATATCTGGTTAGCAATTCTCTGGATTTCTTGCTCTGTGTCATTTAGCTCCTGTTTTAATGCATCATCTAAAATTGAATAAGATGGTGTGAAT
>NW_005054353.1:3046333-3047194 GCF_000277835.1 Geospiza fortis | reverse complement strand
TCTCATAAATCCATTTTATTGCCTCAATATAATATTTTATCAAGGCAAATTGCTCCTGCTTTAAATGACAGGTTATACTGTCTGCCAGAACCTTTAGATTGTGAAAAATATTTTGAATGTTGCTGGCCACCACAACACCTGTGCCAGCAGAAATAAGAGCATCCCTGCCATTTTTCAGTCCACAAGAAAGGAGGAACAGAACACTAAAACAGCGCAGGTGCTTGAAACAAAAGAGCATGCTAGAAAACAAAATCCAGATGAATCCAGAAATCAGTAAGGGCCCCAAGGAATGGTGTGCCAAGGAGAAGTGCATGCTAAGGAAAAACAGAAAGCTGGAGAGGAAGCCAACCATAGAGCAAACTGCAAAAAGCTGTATCTGATACTTCCAGCCAGGCTTCCTTTCAGATATAAAAATTTCCCATGCATTCTGAGCTATTGAGATGAATTTTTGCATTTCTTCTGATTGTTGCTGACACTGCGATGGCTCAAACTAAAAGGAAAGGAAAAGAAAACCACTGTTATTTACAGGGTCACACTAATGACAATGATGTGCTTTTAAATGACTGTCTGATACTTCTTCACACTGCAAAATCTGCAGGTCTGACTACATGAGGATGAACCACCGCACATGAGACCAAAATATTTGTCTCCAATGTCACAGATATAAATATTGAAGAGGTGACTCTAAAAGGATTTCTATCTTTTGTCCTTTTATGTTTTGCACACTGATTTCTCATTAGCTATGCAGCAACAATGGTTCACATGCACATGTGTATATATAAGAAAGACTCCAGCCTCCTGTAGCACCCACTGCTCCCCACAGATGGTAGCTTTGCCTTGTAAGCACCAAGAAGGGAAAGA
>NW_005054353.1:3034803-3046317 GCF_000277835.1 Geospiza fortis | reverse complement strand
GCCCCATGAAGGGGAGCATGGCTCGATCTGCGGGGAGCAGCCGGAGCAGCTGCCAGGGAGGAAGGAGCTGGCAAAGCAGCATGTGCACACTGCCCAGGGATGGGGAATGAAGCACAGCTTCTTCAGGTGGAGGAAGGTTAGTACAGAGCAAAGGAAGTGTGCCTCAGAGGCACCATTCCTTCTTTGGGCCTCCCCTGGAGTAGCACACCTACAAATTGATCCATATCCAACAAGCTATCCATGAGCCAGTAGGGTGCCTCATGGCCAAGAAGGCCAATCCTGGGGTGCATTAAGAAGAACATTCACAGCAGGTTGAGGGAGGTGATCCTGCCCCTCTGCTCTGCCCTAGTGAGGCACATCTCAAGTGCTGTGTCCAGTTCTGGGCTCCTTAGTACAAGAGAGACTTGGAGCTCCTAAAACAGGCTCAGTGAATGTAGGGGGATACAATATAAGTAAATAAAGGTTGTATAGAAAGTAATCTTATCCCCTAAACGGTTGCAGCTGAGCCAATTATTAAAGATTAGGAGCAGGCCTGATTTTAACAGGCCACACCTGTAGCCAATAAGGAGGGTGTTATAAAAGAGTGGATTGGTTGGTTGAGGGGGGCTGGAGTCAGTTGGCTACTGTGAGGATAAGGAAGAGTCAGTGCCTGGAGGAGGTGTGGAACTCTGGCAATATGGAGCCCTTGCAATGTACTGACAATAGAACTCTTGCACTATAATGACAACAAGTAAAGGGCTAAAAAGATGATGAGGGAACTGGAGCCCCTCTCTTAGGAGGACAGGCTGAGGGAGCTGAGCCTGTTCAGCCTTCAGAAGAGATCATTGAGAGGGGAATCTCACCAATGTATACAAGGAGCTGAAGGGAAGGCTCTCTCAGTGATGCCAAACAACAGGACCAGAGCCAATGGGCAGAAACTGATGCACAGAAAGTTCCACCAGAATTTGAGGAAAAACTTCTTTACTCTTGTAAGGTCCTCAAAACCCTTGCTTGACATGGCTCTTAGAAGGGCTTACAGTTGTACATGTAGGCTCTGAGTTAGATGCACAGGACAAATAGGGACAAGATGTTCTCAAGAGGTCAAAACAACTAAAAAACTTTGCAGGCAACTTTAGACAATCAGAGAACTTTAGCAAAATATTTAGCGCAACATTCAATCAATATAAAACACTTCTCAAAGCATTAAGAGACTATTCCTCATATTCCCCTTTAAACACCCCTTGGCCCTTCCCCCAGGGGGACTTCCAGTCATTTGGTCACTCAGGAGGTGGGGAAGAGGCTCCAGGGTGGGGTGTGCAGCATTGCCTCTAGTGTGACAGGGATTGGAGCCACTGCCAGGCTGTGATACAGGCTCTGGGGGTCGGGGTGTAGGGCAGGGCACTGCCTCACCAGGGCAAGGCTCCACCTGCCCCTTGCCCCACACACATGCACCCCAAAACGTCTGGAGACATCAGTCATTCCCGTGAGGGTGACCAGGCACTGGGAAGGGCTCCCAGAGAGGTTGTGAAATCTCCATCACTGGAGATACTCAAGAACCACCTGGATTGAATCCTGCGCCATGTGCTCTGGTATGATCCTGCCTGAGCAGGGGGGTTGGAGCAGATGACTCACTGTGCTCCCTTCCAACCTTACCGTTTTGTGTTTAACCCTTATTAAGCCTAATAGCTTGTGCTTGTCACCATCTGTCCTGCTTACCAGTAAGCCTGTTATGTAAATTGCAGAATATTTCTGTGATTCAATCCTGTTTGATGGGAGATGTTATAATATAATATTTATAGTGCAATTTGTCCGAAGATGCAAGGTCAATTCATATGCATATTAGCATTTTAACATTCTAGAATAAATGAGATAATAATTAAATAAAATAAACAGTGGTAAATTTATCTTAAATAGGGAACAGTTGTCTTTGTAAAATACATCCTGAAGATATTACTTTGTCTTTTGCTTAGCTTGAGCACAGCAGGTAGCCAGGAACTAAACTATAATTTTGTACACATACTGCATTTTATTAGGATTAGCCTTTATGAATCCTGCTAGCATTCACTGCACCATTTCCCCCTCCTTCTCATTGTAATTAGTTATTAGTTGTGTCATTATCTCCTTTGTGTGCAACAGGAGCTGAATATTATGGGAGCAAGCACCTATCACCAGCTGGGACCTTCTTGTACTGATGTGCTGCTTTTCCTTGGCCTCACTTGGGCTTGATCCTTTATAGTGCTGAGGAGTATTCTGAAAAATGCTGAGTGTTTTTTGTGTTTTACCACTTCAGCGCAGGCGAACAGTGGGCAGTAGGCCCTTGGGGGGGTTTAATTCCTAGCACTATCACAGGGCCTAGGAAGGCTGAGAAAATTGCTCCCTTCCAGGGCCTAAGTGAACTCAGATGTAAATGAAGTACAAGAGCAATTAACAGCTCCTTCACAGAAACAAAATTAGTTAGTCAATGCCCTAGAAGTAAGTAGAAGTCACCATGTTTGGGAAGGTGCTGCAAGTGAAATGGGGAGGAGAGTTAGCACACTCCAGCTCTGCTATGAGCACAGCCGCCCTTCTGCTTATGTGGATGGTCTGTTTTGTCCTTTTTCTACTGAAGGATGTTTTTAGGAAACATAATCAAAAAGGAGAAGTTTATGGTCCTGAAATCAAGCAGAACCAGACCTAACAGCCAGCAAACCTTGTCAGCAAATCCTGCACCTCCTTGATCAGATCATTAAACAGTATGTGCTGCCACAACTTCTTTGTAGATCTAAGAAAAATTACCTTGTACAGTGAATACATCTGGCATTCTGTTCTGGATTCAAGAAACCTTAACAAAATAAAAAGCAAGCAGGCTAGCATTTATCTAATACTGCCCAAAGCATCTGTATAAGAAAATAACACATTTTCAGTTTTCTTTAGCAGCACCAATTTCACAGCTGTTCTCAGGCACAGTTTTTACATGGTTTTGAGCATTTGTATGTATGGGTATGGTGAATTTGGGTTAATGCTTATAAGCATTCAGTAAACGGCTGCCATATGTGACTGGGATTTTGGCATGACTGCATCCTTAGATTTAATAAAAGTACTACTGGACTGGGAGGCTGGAGATTTGCAAAATATGGACAGAACTCAAAAATAATCAAAAAGTCTCCTTTGCTGAACAGATTCAGTCCTGTTACATGAGATTCCTGCAGTATTCAGAACATACGTGATAGGTTTGTCCTTAACCCGCATGAACCCAGAGCTTTAAGGCAGGAAAGTCATTGTAAAGACACAGTGAATTTTGGAGCCTGTGGCATGGATGCTCAGGTGTCTCTCCATGGTCATTGAAGGTCACAAAGGCAGCATCCTCATCCCCTCAAGAGCCCATCTCTAGGCTTAAACCCTTCCAGGGCAAGAGTCAGGCTCACAGTGTGCATTTCTGTGGCTTGTCTGACACCTCAGTTTTCCCCATATGAGGCATCAGCAACAGGTATAGATATTCAGCATTGAGTACAGGAGAATCACTCAAAGGATGAAAACTCTAAACCTGAAAAAAATATTTGGAGGCTGAAATTCTTGTATCACCTGGCATTTATACAGCTGTGAATGCTTGGGAAATGAAAATAGTACTCTGGCTTAGAGGTAGAAATAAATTCTTGGCATCACTAAGGAGGCTAATTCAGAACTTAAAGAAATAGTAAACTTTGAGAGCTTTCTGGAATGATTCTTCTTAAAAACATATATCACAAAAATTTCCTGAAGCTGTTTGGTGCAGTTAGAAATTATAACAGGAGACTGACAAGAACAAAACCTTCATTTCAATTGCAGTCTGAAGCAAAGTACTTTTTCTCCTGTCCTGTAACATGAACTGAGGTGGGGGCTGCTGCTTTTTTTTATGCAGCATAAGGAAAGAATGATTCTTGGAAAGCTGTTTCTTGCTCTAAAACAGCTTTCTTGCTCTGAACTGCCAATTTCTTTCCACCATAGTTTCTAGTGATGAAAAACTCCCCCTCCCAGAGAGGGGAGCTGGAAATTCTTGTGCTCTACTGCTCTACTTCTGCTTCTGTTACTGATTTTTTAGCTGGGTCCAAGGGGAACCTCTCTATGCTTTAGTTTCCCTCTCTAGGAAATATTTACTCAGCTCTGAAAGCATGATATTCTTCTACCATATGGCATGCTGGCAGGAGTAATTATAAAAACAAATTCTCCAAAGGAGCTTCTCTGGCAAGGAGGTTGGGCCACAGTTCCTAAGACTTGTGATGTACTGAATTTAATACAAAATATTTAAAAGGCATTTTTCTAGTTTCATTTTAAAATAAACAAGACAAATTTAAAAGCATGTTAAGTTCCTGTTTGTGTTTTTTCAGATATGGCTACAGATTTGAGGAAGCAGAAGATAAATACAAAGTATCAAGAGTCCCTTAGAAATGTCCTTCCAGTTCAGCAATGACCCCTGTGCTAGAGCTATGTAATTTTTTAATAGCATGTGTTTATATTATGTATGATTTCTTCCCTGCCTTCTGTGGAGACTCCTCCATATTCATCCTCCAAGCAGTCGTGGCTGCCTCTGCTACCAGCTTGGTCCTGTCCTAGTCCCTTGCTCACCCTGCAGCTGATGATGGCCTGGCTACAGGTAGAATGGAATAGAACAGGGCAATTGAGTTGGAAGAGGCCAACAACAATCATCTAGTCCAACTGCTATAGATTGAAACTCCAAATATTTTTCAGAGAGTATTTGTGAAATATTTTCTACGTAGGTTGCTTGCTTAGAGATGAACAGCAGGTCTGCATGTCCAGTATGTGGATTAGTCACTCATGCAAACACCTTGCCAATTTTTAATATAAAGGAAGAAGCAGGTATCTCCTAAAAAATATATCGTGAGTAAAAGAATGGGATGTACTAAATAATTAGGTTTTTTTAACAGAGACACTTCTGACTTGGCAAAGCATGGCAAAAGGAGTCAGATCTCTAAGTCTACTTTCTATTTTGATCCAGGCCTAAGTCAGGCAAGGCCTGGGGATTACAACAGCCATTGATTTAGGACTGAACAATACCACCCAGTTTTTGCACCTTCACACCAAGTCTGATACAACTTTCTCTGCACAGCACTGTTTGGGCTGATCTCAGGAGCAGTATGGAAGTTTGGCAGGCCCTTTGCCTGGAATAGTGGGCAGGATCCTTATACATAAAAACAAAATCTTATTAAGAGAAACTTTAGAACCCATTGATAACCAGCTTCACAGTGATCTTTGCCTTGCTTCAGCTGCACAGTGATCTTTGCCTCATAAACCCTGTTGGGATTTTGTACAGGAATTAAAGAATAGAAAGCACACAATAAGATTTTAAAAAGAAATATTTCCTTTTTTGGCAGTTTCAGAAGCCTTCTTTTCTAGACTGAATCAGTTACATTGAAATGTAAGAAAATTACTTCCCTTTTTTGGATGCTGTCAAAAAATCCAGTGCTGAACTATGGCATAGTAAAAGCAAAAATACAGGAGGGAGTCCCACACTATTTCCTTTGGTTAATACAGGGCATTCAACAGAGAAATAACAGCCAAATCAAAAATCCAGCAACATTACTGCAGCTATCCCCAGGGCTTCATTGACACCTTCACAATTTCTCAAGTTCATATTATTTGCTTTTAACTGCATGAGGAAAGAAAGTAAATGGTACTAAACACATTAAACAGAAGGGATGACTAAAATATCTAATCATGTATGTGCACATAGGAACTTGAAATACTAGGCAACACAGCAATGCAAATATAACATATTTGCATATATAGCAATATACACAAGGAAAAACAAACAAACAAGCAAAAATAGCAACTGAGTGAGATCTCTTTTTCTTCATGTATTGAAAATAGCTTGGGATAATTCTGAGTACTGCACAAGTGTTCAAGTTCTCTAGGATACCACAAATTGATTAAATGTCATCTATATGAGATGTCTAAAGCACTGGAGGTTGGACTTGATGATCTTCAAAAAGGGTTCTAACCCAAGTCTTCTGTGATTCTGTGATGCCCACATCTGAGCTGTCTGTATGGCAGTGAAGAGAAGAGGGCAGTCACTCAGAACCATTACTTCAGACCTGTTTTAGAGGTCCACCCTCACAGAAGATGGATTGCATTCTATGAGAACTTTAGCTCAGCTGTGAAAAGTGTCTGGATTACTCAGACAGAGCTATCCAAAGCCTGGGAAGATGAACTTCCCCCTGTGTTCCCTAACTGGCAGCACAGGCTGTATTTCACTGAGCTGGGTACTCAGAGAAGGACACAGAAAAGGTGTTTTGGGCACCCACAGAAGATGGACAGCTATGGAAGGGACATAAAACAAGAAATCAAATTTTCTCACAACCCTACGGGCTGTGTTAGGAAGCTGTGACGCAATAAACCCACAGACATATTCTTCCCTTAAAACACAGGAAGGAATGTAGGCCCAGTTTGGGAAACCCAAATGACAATTTGCCTATTGCCAAAAACAACTCTACAAAACACAGAAAATTCTAGTGTGAGGGAGGGAAGGGAACATATGAGATTACACAGTCCCTCTCCTACACAGAATGGCTCTACACATACTTTTGGGAGAGTTTAGGAGTAAATAGTTTCACAGAATTTAGGAATAAACTCTCCAGTCAGTAAGGTGACAACAGTTAACTTAAAGCAAGTCCTTTTACCTTAGCACAGCTAGCTCAGTCCATGATCACTGTCCAAAGTTCCTTATTAACCTTAAAGTGTTACTTACAGGCACTGCTGTAAAGCACTTGAAAGTTCTTCCCAGTGCTCTCTTGACTTTGGTGGGGAACTGAGACAGACAGTAGTAAAAAATCTCACATGAGTAATTTTTTTCCTATACCCTCCCTCAATGACTCAGACACACTACAGTTTTGAAATTGTTCTGGTTTTGACAAAGATTCATGAGGAAGTAACTTATGCACAAGACCAGAATAGTATATAATTTGCAAGTGCCACTTTCTACCTTTTTTTCTGGCAGGGTAATAGATATCAGCAAATGAGTTCAGGGCCCAAATTTCAAAGATTTAATATTATATTGAGTAATGCCTTAGGTCTAGAACATTTTAGCTATTCTGGTACTTCCTTTGAAACTTGCAGAAATTCAGTACCCAAATAAATTTAAAGCTCTAATAATTTTCACCCCAAAAATGTTCCTACTGAGATCTGTTCGAATACTTTTGTAGACAGTCTGTCATAATATGGTCCTTAGAATAAGACACATCTTATACAAAGTTATATAACACAAGTTATATAAAATAAAGATAATTTATATACAGGAAGGTAGAACTGTTAAGCAGAGGAACTTCAGTTTTTATTTTAAATTTGCTATTGGTTTCTGCAGACACAGTTTTCATATGCATTTGTGTGTACAGAGGAGAAAGATAATTCTGGGCACCCATACCCCCCACTTGAAATGTGTCACACACATCCTACCAATTATTGGATTGATCTATTGAACCAGTCAGTCCTTTTATTCAGTTGTCATCAGGACCATCTGATAAAGAGGACAACAGATTTAAAGCAAACCAAAGGCTGATACACAGCTCCACAAGGACAACAGCAATGAAAAGAGTGAGAGGATTGTTACATACCTACGATACCTTTTCAATAACATCCTTCATACACTGCCTTTTCCAGCCATTTTCAGAACTAACTTGCAATTATGGTTTTACTGTTTATGTTTAACCTTTCAGATTCATTTTTCTCAAAAATGTCATGGTGGTTTGGTCCATTGCAGAGATGTTGCCTGCTACATGTAAGGAATTCTAAATTGGAAATTGACTCTCATTTAGACTCTGATTTCAAAGATCCAGAGCTGTACACTAGTCTCAGTTCTGTCCTTGGACTCTTTGCAGAATCCAATCAGCAGCTACTGTAGTGCTGGCATGCACATTATCTATTTGCCCTTGCTTGAGATGTCCCTGCATGTAATTTTCCAGACAGCTGGTTTTTGCAGCAGATACTGATAGTACTGAAGTAGCAGGTTGAGCCCAGGTTTCCCCTCCACAGAGCAGCCATACCCTTGCTCTTCCAAAAGCAGCCACTGAACAAGTTCAGAAAGCTGGCAGATAGAATGGTGAACATAGCACAATGTTCATAGCATCTAAATTATGCATAATGCAGGGCTATAATTAGATACAGTGGACCATCTATAACTGGAGAAAGTCTCTGATTATTATAGGTTGAATAGATGAAATTATCTTTTAGCAGAACATATTGTTCATATTATGAAATAAGGGAATATTCTGTTAAGGGATGCAGGTAGGTGCATATTAAATCAGACCAAGTCTCCATTGAACCCAGTATCTCAGCCTTAATAGCAGCATATAGCAGATGTTTACAGAATCCCACATGGGCAATATGGACCATTTGCACATGGTCTAGGTGACCCTGCATGGTGGGGGAGGGAGGGGTGGAGGTGACCTCCAGAGGTCCCTTCCAACCTCACCTATTCTTTGATTTCATGATCACTGACATTCCTCTTTTCATTTTTCTATCCTCTGAGGCCAATCCAAATGGCAGCACAACCATCTGGGGTATCAGGCACGCCTCTTAGGTTATTATCATCTGCAAAGCTTCTGAGGGTGTTCCCCTTCCAGGTCAGTAATGAAGATGTTATTGTTACTGCATTGGCCCCAGTATCAACCCATGGCACACACCACTAGTGAACTTTGTGTGACTGAACTTCATGTGCCTGGCCCCTGGGCTCATCCAGCTTCCAGTCCAACTCACTGTCCATTATCTACCCAATACTTTCTCAGCTTTTCTATGAGAATATTATGGGAGAGACTGTGAAAGCCTTTTGGAGGGCGAGGTAAACAGCATCCACTGCTGTCCCCTCCCCCACTTAGTTAGTCACCTCATTGCAGTCTGGCACACTGAGTAAGCATGAATTCCCCTTTGTAAATGCATGCTGAATACTCACTGCAAATGATTTACAAGATTAGTTGCTTTGTATCCTTCCCAGAGATCAAAATTAGGCTGACCAGGTCCCTGGATCATCCTCCTTCCATTCTTGAAGATGGGAGTAACATCTGTTCTCTTCCACTCTCCAGGAATGTCTCCCAAGCCCCATGATGTTTCAGAGACAGTCAAAAGTGGCCTCACAGTGACATCTGCCAGCACCCTCAGCACCCATGTGTGCCTGCCATCAGGTCCCATGGTTGCACACTTGCTTAAATGTGCCCCAACATGGTTCTCCTCCACCAAGGGTAAGTCCTCTTTGCTCCATCCTTGCCCTTGTCTCAAAAGCCTGGGGCTGCTAAAAGCTGGTCTTCCTAGTAAAGGCACAGTTGGAAAAAAGCATTTTTGCATTCCCTTGGGCTATATATGAGAAAGAAAGTAGTTTATGGTCACGTGGATGGACTATTTCCACCCCTTACATTTTCAAGAGCAGGGAGTTGTATGGGCATGCTTTACCCATACCCACCAATTTGGATCAAGTGCTGGCAGTGACTGGCAGCATTTCTAGTGTCTCCTAGAGAATCAAATATTCTGTAAAGTACATACAGAAAATGTAGAAATCAGCCCCACAGTCTGAAAGATACCTAAGGCCACAGCTCCCTTCAGAGATAGAGCATTTTGATAAAGAGCTTCAGCTGCTCTTTCTCAACCCATATGCTGCAACCAGATGGGCTGGTGTCACTGCAATTTTTTGCCAGGTTTTTTTTAACAGAGAATATCTTAGTGACCCACTCACGGCACGCCCTCACAAACTCTTATCAGTACCACAGTTTCTGGGATCAAGGTGGATGCCTGCTGGCTGGTGGTGGCTGAGGAGGGATAACTCCCTCTGCTGGGGGAATATTACCTCTAGCAAACATCAGCTGCTGGGGCTTCTGGTTCCTTTGTCACTGGCCACTGCAAAATGGGAGGAACCGACAGTTCACAAATTTGAACAGCAGTACAATAATGGCTCCTGGTTTTTCTTCTGCTGTGTCTGCCACTGCAGTGTAGATGCTTCTGCATTTAAAAAAGTGACAATCATTTCAAAATTAGTGAATTTATGACCATTTCCCCAATTTTCTTCTTAATCCCTGCAGAATGACTAGCAAAACTTGCTTGCACATAAAAGGTATTAAAAATGTCACTTCTTGAGATCCTACTGTTCTGGCAATTGCTCAATGCATTTCAACAGATAATGATGTGAGTAACACAGTATGTGTGTTCATTTCAACTGTGATTAGCATAGTTTGGATAACATTGTGCCTCAACCATTGTAACATGCACGCTGGATGAGTGGTTTTTGGGCATTTCTTTAGGATACTGAGATTGCTTCCTTTTGTGGCAGCTGTGTGTGACAAAACAAAGCAAACTCAGAGCTCTGAACACCACATCTCATTGAAAGCACTCCCTATTCTGCTTTGCTTCCTCCTACCTAAGGAAGATTAGCTAGCATCTAATAGTCTTTCCTTGTGGCTGGCTTCCAGAGAGCAAGGAAAGAAACAAACATAGCATTTGTAAATATTTGCACCCTTGTTTTTGAGTCATGGCTCTAATTATTGTTTCTGTTTTACTGCTACAGCAGAAATTCAGATTAAAAAAAAGACAATTGCATTTTATTTTCTAAATGTCTGAGGAAATGAAATAATGACAGTGGGTTGTTATTCCCAATGAGCTGCACCGGATGAGCAGCGTGTCTGGAGCCAGCAACAAAGCAGCTATGAGTAAATGGTTCTTGGATTGAATCAGGAGTGTAGAAACTCAGTTCTGAGGGGCCCCAGTGAAAAACCCAATCCAAATACTGCTGAGCTTGGGTAAAGTTTGTATTTAATGCTGGTAGCTGAAATTAATCTTTATATGATACACAGGTATTGTTTGAATCTTTGAAAGCACTGACTGGATGTTTGCTATAAAGAACTATTCCTGAGGAAGGTTCCTAAAAGCCTCCAGGAAAGCAGTTAAGCAGGGATTCTTCAGCTGACTAATTGTCATTGATAGCCACATAAATGCTTCTGACTTGGTCCCAAGAAAATGAGATATTGATATCTCTCTATGGAGTCTTGATTGAGTGTCCAAGAGATATCATGAAGTGACTGCCCAAGGTGCAGATTTATCACATCCTTCTTTTCATGAAAGCTGGAAATGTCTCTCGTTGCTGCTATCAGTTACTTTACTTTGTTTATATTTCATAGCCTCCTCTATGCAGGAGATGCCACTTCCAACAAATTACAGAGCCAGCTACAGCTGCTACCTCCAAATGCAGAGAGAATAGGCATTTCAAATGGAACATAAAATCAAAGTTTAAAAAAGCACTTCTAGCAGTTTCACAGTTATAATGAGGAGCTGCACCTGCCAAACTAGCTCTTCCAAAAAACAGGATACAGCATCTGTGAGATCCTGGATTAAGGGGTCTGTAACAACAACCTTATTTGGAAATAAATGCTGGTTGGTTCATGGCTGCCTGTGGGATTCCTGCCTTCACTCCACAGACTGAACTGTTGAGCAGATTCATGGGCACATACTTTTGGGCTGGAATTTTGCCTGGTGTAGTCATGTACCTTGTTTTGGACTCATGTGAGTCCCTGGCCTGAGCATTCCCAC
>NW_005054353.1:3027630-3034793 GCF_000277835.1 Geospiza fortis | reverse complement strand
TTAACTCATTACAAAATCTCACTGCTTAGAAAAAAAATATTACTAACACCCCTTAGAATAAGTGGTATCACTTTAACACTGTTAGACTGGCTAGAGACTGAACAAGAGATATTCCAGAAAATTAGAGGGGAAGTATTCTCTGCTGAGCCACAATAATGGGAATGGACTGGGAAGAGCACAGAAAGTTCTCTCAGCCTGAAGATGCTGTGTGCAGTCCTGCTTGACGGGGGTACACCTGGGAGTACTCACAAGACACATTTCCAAGAAGCAGCTTCTAGATTATTTTCAGCTTGAAGTGACCTTCAAACTATTCATACATTGATAACTGACTTTTCATTCCTTTTTTCCTCCTTTGTGTTTTCATCCAAATATTTACTTAATATCATATTATCTTTGATACCAAAACAAAAATATACCAGACATAAGACCTGAATTCTTTAAAAGACCCAAAGGAAATGCAAAACAAATAGGATGTGCCACAAAACGTTTTTACCCCAGACAGTTACACTGTAATGAAATACTAAACAATTCCAATCTCATTTTTCTATAATATATGCTATTCCAGATAACTGAAGCCAGCATTGCTCCAGTGAAGATGCCCAAACAGCAAAGACTGACAAAATGATAAAGGAAAAAGGTTATATGAAAAAAAGAGTGAAATATAATAACAGCATTTGTTGGACCATATCTTACCAGGAAATCTGATACATTACTAATAAATTTCTTACTGTATGCTATGAAAAGAGTCAGTGAGATAAGAAAAGAAATAATGTATCCAAGGAACAGCAACTTGATAGCAATCTTAGCTTAGAATAATGTAAGTTGAATTTATAATGGATCTATCAAAGCATCTGGCAATGTTGCTATAAAATAGGTCTGGCATTTCCATTTTTACCCCTCAGTTACTTTGAAGGCATTTATAACTTTGCTAACCTGCTTGAAACTTGCAGTAAAATATTATTTTCCAGTCTTGCTTGGATGTTTGGGTATTGTTAGTGACTAATAAGAAAGTGCCTTCTGACAAAAAAAAAAAAAAAAAGAAGAAATAAGGCAAACTGAGTTCTACAAGGCAATACTTGCACAGTTCTTTCCAAAGCCTTTCCTTGTGTTGCCTGCTTTTGACCAAAGACTGAAATTTCTGTCTTCTCTTTTCTGCCTTTCACATGGTTGTGCTAAAGAATGGCTTCTTTATATTAAAAAGAAATTACAAGGCAGGAAGTGGTTGATGCAATGAAGTTAGTTCTTGTGCACAATGAATATATGATACTAAAATCAGTATAGAAATAGAGTGTTATGAGAAAGAAGAAGTGGCAAAACAAAGAGGAAGACAGAGAATGAAACCCACAGAGTATTATAAAACAAACCTCAACACATATGAGTTTGCAGAGTTATGGAAATAGTTACACTTCCATGAGATACTAATTTACAGGATCCCAGCTGCCCTATAACTTTACAGGATGTGCTGTCTCCCGGGATAATTATTGCTTTGGGTTAAAAGGGACCAAAAAGACCATTTAGTTCCACCTTCCCTGCCATGGGCAGGGACACCTCCCACTGGACCAGGTTGCTCAAAGCCCCAGTCAGCCTGGCCCTGAGCACTTCCAAGGAGGAGGCATCCACAGCCTCTCTGGGCAACCTGTGCTTCACCACGCTCACAGTGAAGATTTTCTTTTTCATATCTAACCCAAATCTACTCCCTGGCAGTTTAAAATATATTATCCCTTATGGAAGCAAACAAAGAGAGATGCCACACAGCCTCCTCACTGGAAATTGCAGCTGATGACAGTTCTGGTCAGGAGAAGGATAACTCAAATATGGAGAAGTAAATGTCTATTTATAAATAATATTATAACTCTAGTAAAAAGTGAGCTCCCAGTGTGAAAAACTGAAAGGTGGGATCCTGCTTTTCTTCTGATCTCTACAGAAAGTTTTTGACCCCAATATTTACTAATAAAATTAGAGGATTAGCTGTATGACACCTTAAAAGAAATTTGGTGTAGTGAAAAAGTAAAAGAAAAGCATTTTCTTATTGATGATATAAATACTGCTAGTTGAATTCAAAGAGTGGAATATGAAAGAAATTTCCTGTGGCAATACACTTTTTTTTAATCTTAAACTGATTCATTTTAAGTTTTGAAGTAAGTTGCATGCAGTGATTGCAGCAATTAATTATTTAAGTTGTTACAGGTAAACAGCATACATCAAATGAAGCCAAATATAAAACCCAACATTAAATGGTAAAGTATATGATTTATAAGAAAAGGGGTTTCTATTCTTGCAGATGTACTTCTGCATTTTTATGAAAAGCAACATTCAGGCTTCCCATATATCATCTTTTCTTCAGTAATCAAAACTTCAATTAGCATTTGTCAACATTTGTGCTTTGTTAGGAAGAAAACAGCTCATGAGCCATTTCCTTTCCTGCAATCAGGCAAAGATTGTGTTCAGGGTGGGAAAAGCCAATTTGGAACTGCAACATTTTCTGTAAATATGGGAAAGATTAGGGGGAAACAGATTGCAGCATGGAAAATTTCTCAGGTAATAGGGCATTTGACAGAAAACAGGGGAGTAAGGAGGCTTTTAGGAAAACAACTTTCCAGCTGAATTTAGGCAATCAGAGCCTGAGCTTTCTACAAGCACTCAAACAACACAGGTCATACTCCAACACCAGGAAAACAGGGTTAAAAACTGATTTTAACAAAAAGATTTATAGGACAGGTAGCAGTTTTGAGGACCCTTTTGTGTTGAACTGTAATGGCTAATGGGATGAATTGCACTGTGCTGAAAGAGCTCAATAATAGCCATGACACTGTTAAGGATTGTTTAGATGCCAGCCAGACTGCCTGGAAGCAGGACAGGGAGCGAGCCTGAGGCTGGTTGCTCACTCTCCTTTGGGAACCTGAGGCAGTACAGAAGAGAGTTTGCAAAGAGAGTTAGCCCAAAATCTAAAATTTAGATTATACTATATTTTAAAAGCTCTATAATTAAAGTCAATAATTCTTGCTGAAAAACTTGCTCCTAGCTGGCAAATGCCCTATTTCGTACTTTTCAGCGTTCCCAAAGAAAATATCAGTGCTATGACATAATTATTTATTTTCTTTGCTTTTGGCATGCTGCAAATGTTTTGCTCAATTGGATGAGAATAAAGGAAGATGCTCAATACACTGTAATTGCTTTCCCTATTTCTTGATTTACCAGTTCTCAATGGATCCTCCCTCTTCATCACCATTATACTGAAAGCTCTTTATTTCTATATCTTTTCCATAGAGATTGTTTACATATGAATGAGATTAAATGACTGTAAAAGGAAGTGCAACCAAGTCTTTTCAGTAACAGTCAGTGAATTTCATCCTTGCTTCATTTAAGTATCATAACAAGATTTATATCTCAGTTACTGGAAAGAAAAAATCTTTGTCATTTCTTTAGTCAAACTGATTTGCTACCATTTATTCAGAACACCAGTGCCATGAAGAATTTTATCTTGCTTTAGTATAATGAGCAACTACTGAAGTCTGTTATGTATGAACCCTACATTTCCTGTAGTTTGCTAAATATTCATTAAAATACAGTTAGACTGTTTCATTTTTTTTAATGGAAAAACTTTTTTTTCCCTAAGTGCCACTGCTCCAGTGTCCCTAGAAGGGAAAGACCTAATCCACATTAGTGGAATTTATGTAGATGGTAGTCAATTGTTTTGCCTTGTTCTTTGACAAAAACCCCCACCTTGGACCTTTTCCTACAGCTCTAGTCCTCTATTTAAGCAGAACATCCAGGTTTTGATTTAGACATATGATGTCTCATAGCCACACAAATTATGTTAACATTTCTAACCCACAAATGATTCCTTTCGTCATGCAACCCAAAAAAACCATAATAAAAACAAACAATATAATGCACCTTTCCATGCCTCCATACTTCCCCACTCCTGACTGTTCTTTGGGCTTTTATCTTTCTCCCTGGGAAGCAAACCCAGGCATTTTCTTCAAATCATGGAGCATCTCATATCCTCTCATATCCTTCTCACTTTCTAAAACATCCAAACTTCCATTCTGTATAGTTTATAATCCATATCAAGATGAAGCCAAGAAAAAAACCCCTTTCAGATTGTCGTTACTGACCCCACCAGACCTTTGGCCCCACCAGACAAGCCAGGTGCCTTGTCCAGAGATTCAAGCAGAAGTGTTTTGGAGCTTCACAGAAGTCTGGTTTTAGTCCTGTGTCACCACTTCCAAAAATTTCAAAGGTAAAGGCAAAAACTTTGCAGATTTGGCTACTTCAGTAATTACATAGCAGTGGCAGTTCATGTCTTCAGCTGGAAATGTCACCATAAATTGACTAAAGATCACAAAATTCCAATGCAGAGCTGGTGGTTGTATTCTTCATCCTGGATACATTAGAAACTGGCTGAAAATGGGCTGGTCCCCAGTGCCTCATGTGAAATGATCCAGGCCAGACCTGCCATGGTGGACAGATTTCCTGACACCCTGCTAACAGGGTCAGAGCTGTGACATTCATCACAGGAGCACCCAGTGCTTCAGCTGCCTCACAGAGGCTGCCAGCCACCAGCCCAGTCAGGGGCACTCCTGCAGCACTCAGCCCTAACAGCTCCCTGCAGCTCCTCAGGACCAACCCAACGCTCTCTTGTGCTCCTCCCACGCAGTGGCAGAGGAGATACCTGTGGGGAAGGTAAGCAGGAGAGAGGAAAAACTAAATTAGATGGTTTTAAGAACTTTCTGGGGACAGGGGAGGAAGGAGAAATTTAATCTTGGCTGCTAGTCTTGGTCCACTCTCATATCATAGTCAATCACCTACATAGCTCCCTCCTTAAACAGGACTGGAAGCTCTCCCAACACCACATCTGGGCATCGGTTTGTCTGGGGACTTTTTGCTAATTTGTCTGGGGATTTTTGGTGTTGATTTTTGGTTGTTGTTCTTTTTGTTCGGTTGGTCTGGGTTTTGTTTTCTTGTTTTGTCTTTTTTGCTTTTATTTTCCCTGTCCAGGATACATATCTCCTTTTTCATATAATATAAAGAAAACTCTCAAGCTGCCTTGACTATTAACAGCTAGGCTTGTGGTGGGAATGTGGAGCTGGCTTCTCAAGGGTCATTTAAAGGATTTTGCCCCACACATGCATAAAGCTGTGTAACAACTCTATGCACATTTGAAGTTTACTTGACTTTCTGTCAATAAAATACCCAGCCTCTAGGGCTATTCTTTCTTATATGTCTCTGCATTTCATAGGTTGCTTTTCTGTTTTAGAGTGGCAGGGTGTGCCTGTGTGAGGGTGTGTGTAAGAAGAAACATAAGACTCTTTTGGAGCCTAACTAAAATGTCTTGTTTTCACTTGTCTGAGAGTTGTAAGGAATAAGAAGAGCAGAACACTTCTTCAGCTGAGCATACCTGGTGGATGCCCATGGGATACACATCACTGACAGTGCCATAAGGTACATTTGAGTGGGCAGACAGGGTCTTCCTGGGACATCCAGTGGCAAAAGAGTCCACTGCACTTCCTATCCAAAATCAGGGTAACTCAGAATGTACCACAGAGCTTGCTGCTGATCCTTCACCCCAGTGTGATTGAGAAACACATTCTTGAACTACACTAAACTGATTTAAAACCTCTGTGCAGGCACAACTCCATGCAGCTGGCCAGGACATGTTCTCTCCACAGCCCAGGGTTAAATAGTATTTTCAGTATAACTGTGAAGTTGTATCTTTTTTTGCAGAATATTGTGATTTTATTTATGAAGTGAATGAAATTATGACATAAAATACTTAGTTTATGTATTTTTCTCTCTTTTAACTACAAAGCAATACTTGAAAGACCATGTAAATGGCCTGTGGATGTTTTTCCCTCAAAATTAAAGTTCTTTACTTAAAACAGGTTAGGATAAATGGCTTTGGTGGCACAAATGCAGCATATTAAAACCAATAATTAGCCCATGTGGCAGAGAAGAATGGAACTTGTTTCTGTTTCCCAAACTCAGAATGATTGTGTGTATTTTATTTTGTTTTTGTTTTTAATTAAAACTCCAGTACAGCATCTTTTGTGTTTGTGGTAATTATGCCGAACTTTGTATCCCAAAGGAGAAATGTGTAAATGGTTCACTCTTTTGTGGCTATTTGTTTGTGCCATTAGCTCAGGAAATATATTTTCCAAGCACTGCATTAGTTTAGCCAACTGGTGACAAAAGCAGTTATTTGTGTAAACACAAGCAGAGCAGAGTTAAACAACAGAATAGACTACATTTTAAAGTAATATAATATGACCATCTGAGGAAGCAGTAATTGTACAGAATGATTTAAGTTTATTCTTTATTATTCATATGCTAGTTGTCAATGTGGATGGAGAATGGCTCATAAATCATTTACAGCTGTCTCTGGAAATGTTTACGTTTTGAGAATTTTTCAAGCTGTCCTGCTGTCCTTGAAACCAACATGGATACTACTCTCAACTTGCATTGTAACAGGGAATTTAGGCTTTATCAACCATACATAACACTGTCTGTCTTGGATTTGAAGGATCCACTAAAGATGCAGCCTGGACAGGTGGCTGAGGCTCTGCCCTGAGCCAGCAATGCTGCAGCACACGAGCAGTGATGCTGAGGGCCACTTACCAGTTGGCAGAGGGGGAATAACTGAGTGATCCTTCACCAGCACAAATATAACTGGTAGGGCAGCATGGCACAGGCATCCATGAGCTACCACACCAAAGTTTTTGGAGAAAAAGGGGTGTGGATTTCGAAAGTGTTGAAGTCAGTGCAAGTCCATCAACATACAGCAAGTTCCCATGGAGGTAAATGTTACAGTACAGAGAGTTTGCACTCTTAGGGTCCATGGAGAATACAGGACAGATCTGGATTCCAGTGGTACAATGGAATTCAGGAGAGTGATACCTGCCCACTGTTGGCGAGCCACATCCAGAGCTGCACATGGTTGCTGGAGAGCCCCATGGTGCTCCTTGATCCCCACAAACTCATTGGGACACAGAGAGGGACCTTACACTGTTTTTACAAACTCCCACTGGACTCTGGAATTGCAGACACCTGCCAAGCTCACCTCCTGGCTGCCCTCCAGCTCCACACCCTGAAAGTCCCTGCTCCCTTCCTCAGGTCCTTTCCATATCCCAATTTCTCCTTTGGGGATCCCAGGGCTGCCCCTT
>NW_005054353.1:3024624-3027620 GCF_000277835.1 Geospiza fortis | reverse complement strand
GGGCTGGCAGCACCCACAGCCCTGCAGACAGCCTGCCACCACTCTGAGCTCCCTGAGCTCCCAGCCCCATGCTGTGCCAGCCCACGCCTGCCACAGTCTGTGCCTTATGCCAGGTAGCTGCCTGGTCTGCAGAAATGCTCTGGAAATACCTTTCCAAAGAGCTTCTCCACTTAATATTGAGTTGACATGGAATAGTGCCAACAGACTATTTAGACTGTCTGGCAGGCACTCGCCCTTAAAAACACCACCACTAAACCCCTTCTGTTCTACAGTGTTTCAAATACTCCTGTTTCATGCTAAAACCAGGATGTATCCCTGTAGCGAACTATTACATGTAATAAATCCTGACAAACATACTTTTGCAGTAATCCTGTAAGTTTAAATTTCACTACAGTTTGCACTTCAAAACTTGAATATCAAAAATCATGCATGTTTTCTCAAATATGTGCTATGTCAAACTGAGGACCCTCCCATCCCAGCCAGCTCCACCAGATCACATCACCTGTACAATCATGTCCATACCCCCTCAAGTCTCCTGTCCAACAGGAGGCTGGACTAAAGTCTGGCTGAGGTCCCATCCAGCCTGAATTACCCTACTATGATTCTACTATTCCTTCCCAGGTACAGGACTTTGCATTTGTCTTTGTTGAGTTTGTGCTTTTGGCCCAATGGCACAGAGCTCTCGAGCATGTTGTCTGATTCCTGCTCCCTAGCTGGGTGTTGAATGCAAACTTGCTGAGAGCAAACTGAACCATGTCATCAGTAAAGATGTTTAAGTTGACAGGTCCCAGGACAGACCCCAGAACTCTACTCTGCAGCATCCAGAACTCAAAGGATTACTTCCCATTAACCACTGCTTTTTAATCCTGACTGCACAATCAATTTTTTACCCATCTAACTGCCTACCCGTTTAGATGGTCACATCGTAACTCTGGTACTTGATGGACTTCATGTTTGCAAAACAGAGCACATGCTCTGTCAGATCTTCTTGAGCTTTTTAAGAACTGCCATGAGGATCTATTGATCCATTTTTCACATCAGCTCTACAGTCTTTAAGAGCTTCATTGCATGTCCTTTCCTTGTCTAGGATCTATGTCAAATGAGTCTGAATAACTGATTAGCCAAACTTTAACCGGAGCTTAAAGTCAGAGTAATCTTATGTGTCAACTAAGTTTAGAAAACCATTACACTGTAAACACTCTAGACAATAGCTGTTTCAATGATTATTTTATGTGAGCTCTAGTTGACAGCTGAGAGCTTTCTCCTGTCTGACTGCTACCATTGACATGCAATGTTTGTATTTTCTGTAATGGCTCAAGGACAGGTGATCAAGAGGTTATTCTGTCCCTCACAAAATACTGGTCTTTGTAACACAGTGCTAAGGAAATCAGACATTCAAAAACTAGAGACAAGTAATGCTTGGCTGGTTGTCTGCTGCTCTGACAATGCAAGCATGGTTTTGCTGGCCAGTGAACTCTGCCTGCTATGGACTGTTCTGAATATTTCCTTAAAAGTTGAAAAAATTTGAATGATTTTGTCACCAGACTCCATAACAGAAAACATTAAAAATAGCAAGGGATGTTGTTCAGTGTTTATTTATAGACTCAATGCTAATTGTTAAAGCCCAAGGACATTTCTAGACAAGAATGGAGATAAAGCTGCTCACCAGCAAGATAGGGGTGACAAACACATACTCCAAATTACCTACTCTGAACCCACATAATTTAAAGTCAAGCTAACAGAACTATGCTGACTACTAGTGACGCATCACTGGGACATCCACAAAAACTTAATGCTTCCCAGCAGGGATAATGTGAAAGCAAGATTTTTTAAAAGTAGGTCTTTAAAAAAAAATCGCAAAATCAAAGAGTACTTGAAACTGCCAGACATCTCTGGAAACCATCTAGTCCAGCCTCTTATTCAGAGCAGGTTTGGCTACAGCAGGTTTTTGGGACCATGTCCAGTCAGGATTTGAGTATTTCCAAGGACTGTCAGTCTACCACCTCTCTGGGTAATCTGCTCAGTTTGACCAACTGAGCAGTAAACATATTATATTCCTTATGTGGGAGTGGAATTTCCCATTTCAATGTACCCCTATTGCCTCTTGTCCCCACACTGGGCACCACAAAGAAGAATTGAGCTTCAAGAAGAGGTTGGACTGAGAAGTAGGTTGGACTCAAATGACCTCAGAGGTATTTTTCAACCAAAGTGATTCTTTGATGCTGTGATTCTAACTCTGAATCCTCTTATTTACACCCACTGATCATCAGATATCTACAAACGCTGATGAGATCTTTCTGAGCCATTTCTTTTCAGCCTCTCCTCTTATCACAGAGGCTCCTGCTCTTTCATCAACTTTGTGAACCTGCATGGGGCTTGTTCCATTATGACCTTGTCTCTCTTGTGCTGGGAAGCTCGGCAGGGGTGCAGCTTTCCAGGTGGGCCTCACCAGTGCTGAGCAGAGGGGAAGGATCCCCTGCCTCGACCTGCTGGCAATACTTGACCTAATACAGCCTGGGGTACATTGGCTTCCTTGCCACAGTGCTGGCTCATGATTAACCTCTTGCCCACACTCACGAGGTTTCCTCTGCAAAACTGCTTCCCAGGCAGCAGGCCCCCAGCATCTACGATGGTGCATGAAAATCCTTTCAGTCTGTTAAGAAAAAAATAAGGGTAACATTCACCAGATGACCAAAGCCATGTCGGAGGCCTCCTTTTAAGGGTGCACTGAGTGTCTCACACATGCTGACAACACATCGTACAAAGCCACAACCAAAGAGCTGTGATGCTGCCTCTCACTGCTGTGGCTGCAGTGGTCAGGGCACCAGAATGTGTTACTTTTCCTTCACTCTTCAGGCCTTGCCCAAGTTGCCCTGTGCTGAAGGCATGTTATGGGGAAGAAAAAGAAAAATTATTTTTAATCACCTTAGATAGTGCAAGGGGCTCACACAAAGCCTCCTTCCATTGAGGCACTGGAAAAAAGATACACACAATGG
>NW_005054353.1:3014045-3024608 GCF_000277835.1 Geospiza fortis | reverse complement strand
AGGGAAAGAAATGTAAGCCAGTCATTCCCGTCCAAAGAATGTGACAGTGCAAAATCCAGTCCCACAAGAGCACCTCAAGGTTGCAGGTAAGCACTTCTGCACAGGAAAGAAAGAAAGAGGGGAAAAAAGTCACTTGCTTCAGAATGATAATTCCTTTTTTCTCCCTCTCTGTGCTTTTCCTCCCTCTCTTGTACTGTTGTCATCTCCCTCTCAAGACAAATGGGATGGCTATGGCATTTCATATTTGCAGAGCAGAGCCAAAGATGCTTGGATGTTTTAAGGATATTGCAAGTTACTTCATCTCAAGTTACAATCTGGATACCATTTTCCAGGTTTGTAACAGTTTTAATAAAATTATAACTTTCTGATGCTCTGTGCTTCCTTTCCTTTTCCTTCAATGCCATCTTAACATATCTGGGAACATCATCAAGAAAACAAACTCCAGTTTTTCTGTTTTGTATCTCACTCTACAAGTTCTTCTATAGATACATGTTCTGTACTACTGCTAAGAACTCCCCAAATTCTGACTATTCTTGTCATGAAGTATTTGTGGTCTTGAAGCTGTACATTCAGGAGTGTCTAAGCTTACTGAAGCAAGGACAAAAGGTTGGAGGCTTTTTTGCCTGGAATATGTATGAGGCACTGGGCAGTGCAAAACCCGAGAGCCAGGGTAAGGCTACCACAGCGTTGTACCCCTTCAGAAAGTAGAAGTTTCCTGCACAGAAACTGCAATGACTCAGCTGCAGGGTGCACAGTGACTGCAGGTTTTAGGAGCAGCTGGTTTAGAGTGATCCAAAAATATCTTCTGAATCACCAAAGGTTCCCAAACTGCATTCTCTGTGATGTCATGGCAAAGCTCTCTGTTTCTGTTTCAGGTCTTTTCTGAAAGTGGGTGAAATTCATGGTATGCCTTCGACATGCTGCCTGAGCATGTAAAGACTTTTTCTCTCTTCAACTACAAGCAGAGAAGACACTACAGTCAATCAGAACAAATATCACCAAAATCAACGGATCATGCTGATGGATTTCTAAACTCTGTGTGGATTTAGAAATCACTTTCACAGCACATGAGTCTGTTACAATCAATGAATTTCATGTAAGGACTAGGTATAGAAAAAATATATTAAAAATATATAATATATTGAATTAATATAATGAAATAATTGGTTAATGTATTTCCTAAGCAATATAATATATTCATAATATATTATAAAACAATATATTATTTATGAAATAATAATAATAGCAATAATAGAAATAATAATAATAATAATAATAAATTATAGAAATGTCAGGTCAGATACTATGACTGAATTTTTAACACAGATTACTGAAGTCCTTATCCTTGTGCTTACTATGTGTGAGGCACAATACAGTGATATAAATCAGCCATGTACCAGTGAGGTTATTCAGTAGGAGCAATAAGTGACTCTTTAATCACATCAGACACTTCACATGGAGAAAAGCAATGCAAAGCTCTCTTCCCAGCTGAACTTGCAGAGATCCCTCTGCCAGGAAGATACAATTGCCTGGGACACAGAATTCCAATCACACTTATGTTTTCCAGTGGCCAGAATGGTTCACCTTCAAACCCATAAACCAAGTCCACTCCTTTAGGAGAATGCTGTGCATAAATTCATGCACAGCATCAGTGCAGCAGTTCTCAGTGGGAAAAGTCCTCATCCTACATTGACAGTGCTGCTTTTCATCTCTGTTGCTCAGAGCTTTCCTGCCAGCCTCCTACCAACCATGAGATATCCCACTCAAACAGTTCAGCTCCAGAAAGATGGATGAAACCAGAGCACACAACCATACAGCTGGAGACCATCTTTCTCTGGACTTAACTCTAGGCAGTAGGACCTACAGATGTGTGAGCATGTGTTACTACAAACACAGAACAAGAAATGGTGTGTGTAGCAAGGGTGAAGATGTGAATAGGAACAATTAATTAAGTGCAGAGGCAGAAGGAATTGTGGAAGGAGTGCAGGATTTGTGGAAGGAGTGCCTAAAGCATGGATCTTAACAGTTGTGTAGCAGTGCCATGGTCTTGTACTTCTCTCTGGCCAGTGAATATTTGATTTTGACACACCAAAATGAGGACACTTAATAGTATGGGTAGTGTATTCTGAAAATACTTCTTAGTTTGTGACCCCTGCCAATTATACACAGAATCCAGGTGAGATTTGGTAGCAAGCAGTTTTAACTAAATCATCAGATGGCAGTGCAGCTTTATTGCTTAAAACCTGCCTGCCCCCTGTTACAAGCGAGGGCAGCTGTGTGTGTTACTGTGGGCAGCTGCAGAATGGGGATCCAGTGCTAACAGAGGCAGTCAGCAGAGGCTAAGGGTACATGTGCACCAAGACTCTGCTCTGTTGCTCAGGAGGTTCATGGAAGCTGCCCCAGTGTGTTGCCTGAAGCCAGGTCCCAGGAGCAGCACTGAAACCCCTGAACAGACTCCCCCTTAGAGTGCAGCTCTGCAGCCAGAGTTCAAGCTACTTCCAGGGAAGGTGATTCCTCCCTGCCCTTACTCTGTGCCCGTGTGTTCTCAACACCATCTGCCAGCCCCAGATTCACACAACTACATGGTTACTGGGTCAGAGAACTAATGAGATCTACTCCTGGGCATAATACAGCTTTTATTGTCAGTATGACTGAGCTCAGCCTAACTTACCTGAAATCCCACTCAGATTTGTATGCTTTGCCTTGAGGAACAAGGGGTTGATCAAACCCCACGTCAAACTCAGTACAAAGTGGGCAAAGATGACCCATTAGCATTCCAAAGGATCACATGATGACTGTGTGAATAATAACTGAACTCATCTTGTCCCACTACCAAAATAATCACCAAGAAAATTTGCAGATTTCCCATGTGGGTTCTCTCTGCCAGTCCCTGTCTCAGATTTCTGCTCAGGTTTTTTTGAGGTCTTTTCTGGGCTTATTTTCCTCCCTTTAACTTGTAAGAAAAAACTTAAGTTTAAAGGGAACAGAGTAAGATCTGTTTGGCAAATTTCCTCAAGTAAACATAAAATTACAAGGGTGTAGGTAAAAAATTGCAGTAAGCCCTTCTAGTCACATCAGAACATGATTTTGAGTAGCATTTATCTGCTAATGATCCCTTAATGGTTATGTTTGGCAAATAAGACAATGAGAGGAACTTAAAAAATGTCTCTGCTGCTGGTTATGACTTCTGTGGTGAGAGATACAGATCTGTCTCGGGTGAGTCAAAGGTAGGGTATGGGAAACATTCCAGTGACAAGAACTTGGTTTCAGATGTTTCTCATAACCTATGGAGAAACACCAGTTATGGAAGTGTTGTATTTCATTTGACCCTGTAGGAAGACAAGCTTTCACAGATTGTGGTGGGGTTTGTGAATCTTTGTCCCTTTGCTTTAAAACACAATAGCTGGCTCAGGCAACCTTCACATTTTTGGTCTGGCTGCAGAACATGTTCAGCTGCACAACATAGCTGTGGTTTTCCTTCCTATTAAAACCAGGATATCATGTATTCAGCTATTACATTCCTTTATTTTTTGTTATGTAAAAGTGTAATACCAGGTATTACAAGAGGCTGTCCCCAGCCTACAGCATGAAACTCCATGCTATTCAGAAACCTTCCTACCACCATGAAGAAGTGTTGAAAGCCCTGCCAGTTACCTCCGGTATGCCACTGTCTGTCTGTCACCACCATGGTGCTCTCAGAGCTCTGGGGAGGCTGATAAAAGTAATTCCTGAAGCCAGGTACATTTACATAAAACACATGTGGGCAATATAAATCATGGCTTTAGGCTGCTCAGAGCTGTATTTTGGAGGAACCTTTTTCTAGTCTTTCTCTAGTTTGTTTTATTGCATTTCTGTTTTCATGGCTGACTTAGCAAAGCAGGAAATCATTATTTATAAACATGGGAGGAAAGACTGGGAGCAAACACACGTAAATATAAATAAATAAAATAAAAGTAACAAAATATAAGAAAGAATCTCCTGGATACAATCCTGTGTAATGCATTTTAGGTCAACCCTGACTGAGCAGGGAGGTTGGACCAAATGACTCCCTGTGGTCCCCTCCAACCCTACCCAATCTGTGATTCTGTAAATGGAAGACCTGGTGCCTCAGGACTTTGTAGGCTGTGGTACTTAAGGTGATTTTCCAAGCTATTTGCTCCATCTCGGTTGTAGAGGCATTTACCTATAGACAATTGATAAGCATAATGTTGGTCACATATGTCTTACCAGGAAAAAATATCATGGCTGCTTCTGCAGTTGCTTTTAGTTTTGCTCTGTTTTCACTAAAACAGGCAGCACATCCTTAGAGCACCACACTGGGACATCAGGGGACTGTGTAAGCACAAAACCCTGGACTATCCTATTGCTATCCCTAGTAACAAACCATAAGCTTTGATACAAGTCTGAAAGCCCTCAGGACTGAGGATGATCAGACTTGCCTTGCCTGAACTCTTCCTCACCTGCCTCCAGCTCTGCTCACTTAGGTTAAGTTGAGAGAGCAACTTCTCTGACTGTTCAGCTGTCTATGGCTGATGTCTTTTGTTTTGTGAGACACAGTCAGAGTAACAAGCTGCTAGTCTGCCCTGAGTGAGATGCACCACTCCAGCAGCAGATGCAGTGCAGAGAAACACAGACCTGGGGCAACAGCAGAGATCTTGGGAGCAGGGACATGGAATGCAATGTGGAGAAGCACAGGCAAGACATGATAAGAGATGGGGTGTAAGCTGTCACCAGAGACACTGTGGCTATAAACAGTGCCCTAAGTGTCAGTTAAAGAAACACAGAGACAAATCTGGAGAAAAGTGGGTTTAGGGGTAACAAAGAGAATAAAAGGTAGTATCTAATCAATGTAAAAATACAGTATTATTTACATTATCTATTCATTATCTACAGTAAATATGGACACAATATGAAGCTACAGACTGGTCAAGACAGGACAGAGGTGCAAGAGCATGTTATCAAAGGATGACCTGGGTGGATCTTGGAGAGAGGAAGAAGAAACCATAAACATGAACATTATATTCCTTCAGAGAGGCACTCCAGGTGCTGAAATCTCCCCCACCAACCCCAGAGCACAGCCACCAGCCTTAAGATCCATTGGAGAAGGGGAGGGATGAGAGGGAAAAGGAGTAGAAAATATGTGTGTGTACAGCAGTTTTTAATTTGATTCTTGTTTTGGGAATCTAAGCAGAAAAGTGAGGTACACAGAAATCCTCTGTGTTCTGAAGTGTGGCATTATTATTGTTGTTGTTATTATATTCTTCTAAATTGGGAACTGAGTTCCATAGGAATGTTTATTGTACTTACATACGGTTTCAATGACTACTTAATGACTTCACAAAAAGTCTGTGAAATGCAGGCATCTCAGAAAAGTCACTGACTGTGGTCCTTCCAGTTGCAGTTGCACATTCATCCTACTAGATAACTCTGAAACTGCCCATGGTCTATCCATCCAGAATTACTTCTCCATTTACAGAAATTGAACTAGTTATTCCTCTCGACATAGAGTTTCAGTTCTTTCAGTAAATATTTATACCCTCTGACTTGATATTAATATTATTAACACTATAAAATATATTATTGACACTAAGGAAATATGGGGAAAATATTTTTTATGGTTACTCTTCAGCATTGAGAAATCTTATGTTTCATGTCTCAGCCTTAACAATCCATGAATGCATTCAGTTCCTAAAAGAGTCCCAATAGGCACAAGAGTCCTATTGATTTCTGTTGCATTTGGGAGGTCTGGAGCCAAGGTTTTAGTGCAAGACTGCTCATGAGATGTTTTCTGGAAACAACATAAGTGCTTTAAAGTCTGCCAGCACTTAAAGGGCACATGGGGATATTTGTATTACTGCTTTACCTACTACTTTAGTAGGTAAAAGGAAAACTTCAATGGCCAAGGCTATTGAACTGGCTCTAAGAATGTCTCCATCAGCTTTGGTTCAGTGTTGGCCAGAAAAGAATTTGTGAAATCAGTTTTAATTATACAAAGTGATCCAACCAGATGATGCAGGGGTAAAACCTCCTTGCATAGTGACTAGAAATATTCATGCAATTTTCAGTGATGGAGGTTGTGATTTGGCATTTGCCTTCTGAGCAAAGCTTTCAGGCAATTTCAACCAAGTAGCCACTGATATTATAGGTATTAATTAGTCTGGAGCATGTAGAACATTGAATGTCCATACTGTGACTCTATTTTTGAGGTTTTTGATACCCAAACCCTTGGAAATTAAAAAACAGATTTGAAATCCAGTCCAGTACTGCACATGTTTTGTACACAGTCACCCTTGCCTCATAGGTGTCAGGGAGATACATCTGAGAAGTGAAACTGATCGCTGCAATTATTAGAGAGCAGTGATTGAAAAACAAGGGCACCATCTTAACATCAGGGGTTTGTAGATCTTAGGATTTAGCTTGCACTGTGTGTGAGATGAATAACTGAACAAAAAGTAAAGCAACCTGAGTAGGTTGCAAGAATTTATCTTGTCTTCCTTCCTTCTTTTATCTAATTATTTCATGGCCCTTATTTGTAAGTATTGATTCTTTAGTAAATGTTAGTATGGGATTCTCCTCCAAGAAAAAGGTCAGAATATTAAACCATGTACTTTAGTGGTCACATAACAGGGTTAAGTGGGGCAGTGATGCATCTTAAATCTACCAAAGGGAAAAATGCCATCAGAGCTAGAGGATGGGAAAGATGTCAGGACCCCACCGAACAGATTCGGTGGAGTCTTCACTGTCCCTGTGTGCATGGCTGCCTTCTGTCTGTCAAATGCAGTACATGCAAAAGATAATGCTGAACAACAGGGAAAAGTAGAATGCAAAAAAAACCACAGAGAAATACATAAAAGCCCATTGCTAAATAATGCCCTTTTCTAGCTGGAATAAAACAGTGCATGTAGCACAGTTCAGCAGAAAGCTTTTCAGAGACGTGCTGTGGTAGCTGAGCATCTCATTGCAGCCACCCTTTCCATGGAGCCTTGCACTTTAAGGTGAGATAATCTAACCTGAAGTTCATCTCTGTCCTGCCCATCACGTGCCTGGGAGTGTGACTGCAGAGCCTGACAGGGACAGGCAGCCAAGGGCTGTGTGTGTGCTGGCAGGAGAGGCTGCTGCCAGCCTGCGCCTCTGCTCTCGTGTGCCAGTAACACTTAGCACAAGCATCTAATGTAGAACTCTTTTCTGTAATTTGAGTATGCTGTGATCTGCAGTGGAATAAATGAATCCTGCAGTACAAAGATGAGAAGGAAAATCTCTTTCTCCACAGGTGGCGCAAAGCCCTCAAAACTAATTTGCAAAGAACAAACTAATGATAGATAACTCTCCACTTTTCCTTTCTTGGGCGAAGCAAAAATGTTCAGAAAACCAAAAATGCTCAGACCACAATTAAAACTGAAATTTATTTCAGAGATCAAACCTTTTAATATAGGAAATGAGAGGTTTTAGTGGAAATAAAACATTTTACATTTGGGTTTCCTGCCACTCTT
The DNA here is from genome assembly GCF_000277835.1 of Geospiza fortis. Lineage (NCBI taxonomy): Eukaryota > Metazoa > Chordata > Aves > Passeriformes > Thraupidae > Geospiza > Geospiza fortis. The sequence continues at coordinate 3,017,118 of NW_005054353.1, read as the reverse complement.
CATTGCACAAGGCAAGCCTGTTATCTCCCACCAGTTTCCTGGGACTCTGCAGGACCCCAAGTGACTCAGAGCAGAGGCTGCAAATCTTTCTTCAATCAGTCACCCTCAGCTGATTGCTTCTCTCCATGGCTCTGTCCTCATCCATCCTGGAAATTATCTCCCCGATCAGTGTAACACTTTATTTACCTTTGTTACATTCTGGAGACACATTCAAGAAAGTATCTTTTTGTGTTGCTCGTCTTAATAGCCACCATCTTAACCAACCAACCAACCAACCAACCAACCAACCAAAAAACATTGTATACTTTTCTCCATTCGGGGGTTCCAAAGTCCTTAAAGGTCAATGGACAGATGTCCACCCGATACAGTTTTAACCTCAACAGTCAATAGGAATTTTGTTGATGACGTTGATTATAGTAGGAACAGAGACAGATACCTCTGTCTCAGGGTGGGCTCCTCAAGTTTAAACAGTAAATTGTTTTAAAACAGAGGGAACAATTCCTGCATGGTTTTCTGCGTTCCCAGCTTGTACTGAAAACACAGACTGACTTGCAAGTTCCATTATCTTCCTTTATACGTCTTTTCTACAAGCTTGGGTTCAAAATATGGCCCAATTTAAGTAGTAGCCAGTTCAACCCAAGGTTAATAGCAGAGCCATAGAATGGCCAGAGAGAGTGGCATAGACAGAAATATGGCATTCAGCATAATTTCATCTGCTTTAGAAATAATATCTAATATTAAAAATAAACCTGCACAAATCTGCTCTCCAAGGTAAGTTATATTTGTTTACAAACATGCTTGCACAAATCAGGTTTCAAACAGATGATCAATTCCTCATCCTCTGAGTGCAGAGGAAAACAGATGAATGCGAGAAAGGATGAGTACATTTAGGCCACAGAATGCCACTCTGAAGTTCCTGTATGAAGTCAGGGGTCTTCCCTCATGCTGAAGGTAATTTTTCAGTACAACAGCCAGGCCCTAAAAACTAACAGTAATGCTAAAAGCATCATGTCTGCAGGCTAGCAGCATATTAACCAATAATGAAAAGAAAAAGAAAAGAAAAGAAAAGAAAAGAAAAGAAAAGAAAAGAAAAGAAAAGAAAAGAAAAGAAAAGAAAAGAAAAGAAAAGGCTACCATTTTGTTATCAGAAAGTGCTGAAAGCCTTACCACTTTGTCTTTGGTCTTGTTGAGCCTTTTCTGTGGGGCTGGAGACCTGTCAATTAGCAGATGTTTTGTTCCTGAATAGACCAGGTTTGAAAATTTGGAAGGAAAGCTCAGGAGCAGCACAGAGGGAGAACTTTAAGAAATACAAATAACACATTTCCCTTAGTGTGTTCTGGCTTGCTTTCTTCCAGCACCTGTTTGGCTGCATGCCTCTGGAGCAGCCTCAGGAGGCAGCACCCATCCTCTGACTGTGCTCTGAACACAGTGCTGTCGCCTCCTTGGGCTGGACTGGCCTGTTGTTGTCCATAAGACTCATAAAGAAACATTCCTTACATGTCTGTGATTTTCTCAACCAATGTAATGTGTATATTTTTGGCTAAGCTCTGTCTTACAATAATGACCCACTAAGATCAGGCTTAGCCCCCAAATGTAGCAGTTTTTCTGCAGCTCATACACAAACCAGATTCCCTTTAGCACAACACTTCCAGCCTCACAGCACTGGAAGCATCAGTCTGGACAATAACAGCACCTTCCCCAGCCATAGTTTATTTCAGATGCTGTCCTACAGCACTCAATATCTCAGTATCTCCCGTGGCTTCAGAGGGGATGCCACAGTGGGGCCTCTTCAGTGCTAGGGCAATGTAGCAGGCTTCAGTCAAAAGCCCATTTGAGTCAACAGCTAGACTCAGTTTATGGGTTCCAGTGGACTAGATGTGCATCTGAGCTACTCCCTTTATAGCCAGGGCAAGAATAGGTACAGCTAAGCTATGACTCATTTTCTTCTTAAAGGAGTGTGCTGGTTTGAATGTAAACCAGCAAGAGAAATCAACCCCCACACAATTGCCTTGAGATTTCAGGTTGGAGTTACAATGCAATAGAAAGATTACAATAAATGCAATGATGCCCAAGAAACTGGCTTAAATCCACTAAGTCAGAGTACAGCCTCACACCCTATTGGTCAGGATGGTGGTTACAGTCCTGTTGAAGTGATGGCAGTTGCAGTCAAAAGTGGTGGTCTTGTAGAGGTTCTGGTCATCCTCTGGATCCATTGAGTGGTGGTAGTGGTTCTGGTCATCCTCTGGATCCATTGAGTGGTGGTAGTGATGCCCCAAGTTCCCAGTTATATACAGTCAGGTTCAGGTGGGAATGCTCAGTACCACTCCCACCCAGGGCAGGATTTTTACAATGGAATGATGTAATCCACTGAGTCATCTGCCCATTTTGGTGGTGCCATTGAGTCCATGATAGCCCACTAGCAGAGTTGACCCCCTCAGGAAGGGTGACTGTGCTGGTGCTTCCCCAGAGGGAGTTATCACAGCTGAGTTGTTTGTGAAGAGAAGAAAAACACAGCCCTGCTTCAAAGGGTTGCCTCTTCTCCTTTGTCTCATTTGACACCCAGCTTGTAGCCTGTGTGTACTGGGCAGCTCCTACAAAAGACCCTTGATTAACAGCTTGTCAGAAATCATGTAGAGGGGAGTAGAATACACAGTTTGGGTTACACCCACATAGTGCAAAACTTTTCCTGTCACCAGGACAGGAGATGTCTAAAATATGTTTCAAAAGTACCATTTCCACTGCCTATGCAGAGAGACCAGAAGACACGTGCTGTATTAGACACATTTACAACAATTCTCATACATATACAGTAATACATTACACAACAATACTTATACAGTAATATATCAGACAACTATACTTATGCATTACATTATATCAGTTACATTACACCAGCATCTATCTCTACTAGTCGAGGCGGTCATAACCTAAAGTAAATCCCTCAAATGTCCCAAACCAAATCCCTCAAATGTCCCATAATTATTACTTGTTGGTGGCTCACCTATTCTCAGGTGTCTTGATTGAGATAATCAGGTCTAGACCTCTTTGTGGCTTTCCCCTTCCACCCCCCTCT
>NW_005054353.1:3011804-3014009 GCF_000277835.1 Geospiza fortis | reverse complement strand
CTTTTCCCAAAGCATCCAGCCAGGAGCATCTGCAGCTAATCCAGCAGCAATCCAATGAAGGCTATTGCTGCCAGACTGCCACAGAGCCCTGGCATGTCCAAAGCTTCTCAACCCTCTCCTGGGGTCTACCCTCCTGGGGTCCATCTTCAGAGTCCATCCTCTTAGGATTCTCCAGGGACTCTTCTGGTCCTCACCCTCTCCTGGGGTCCCAGGATTCTTCTCTTCTCTCCTGGGGTTCCTGGTCTTTGCAGCAGCCTCCTCCTGGGCAGCCATGCAGCTCTTCTTGCAGTCTTCATCTGGCTCTTACTCTGACTCTTTGGCTGACTCCCCCCTTTTATGGTCCTTGTTCTTAATTGCTGACAGGTGTATATGCCACTTGTTCTTAATTGGCCCCAGCTGCAACTCATTGGGGAACACTGTGCCCCCTTACCATTCTCCCTACACACATGCCCATCTGGCTGACCACTGAAATTAGGTGAGATGAGTTCATACAGAGTTGCCAGACAGAGGAGCGCACTCAAGCTTCAGTACCTGGGTGAAGGTGCTGTAAAACGCAGGGGAGGTGTTGATACAGTTAAGGGGCATGCATAACCCAGGCAAGGCACTTAAGAAACCCATGCAGCAGGGAATAGAATCTGATGTCAGGGCAGGCAGAGTGCCCAGTTTGTAACAGGGATCAACCATCACAAAATCTGTCCAATGCCATTAGATTAAAAAGCTGGAAGAGTCCTTTCTCACAGGGGGACTGACAGAGGGAGGTAATATACCTCTTTTATGCAGATACCAATGTGTAGTTTATTTACCTGTCATGAGGGGTCCCAGTCTTCCAGGGTAGTGGAGCGCTTAGCAGAGGGCACTCCTCAGACATGCACAGAAAGGGTTTGGTAACATAATAACATCATTCAATGCTGACTGGAGCAGTGATCAGAGGGCATGTCTTGTCTCAAAGCTACATGCTGATCAGCATCCAACTCAGCCATGCCCATCATCCCTGAAGATCTCAAGGGATCTGTGTGGTTTCACAACCCCCACAAGTGGTTCCTCTGAGGCTGACTTGAGCTCTTCTCCCAACAAAGAAAAGTTCCAGAGAAAGCTCAGTGGGACATAACTGCATCACAGCTTCTTCCAGCTTATTCTTCCCCTGCGGAGTTTTGGGTAATAGATCTTCACTTCCAGGGAAGATGATGTATGTGATTTGGCATCAATTGACAATGGCCTATTGTGGAGCCTTGCAAGGCAGGCGCTTATTCCTTAACTTTCCTTTTCTGCATGAATTGTGTGCTGTTTCCATCCAATTTGCCATGTTCTTCTTGGCCCTTACTCAAGAAACCACTTTTTTTTTTTTTTTTTTTTTTTTTAAGAAGAATTTGTCTTGAAGAATTCAAGCTGTATTAACAGTTATGACCTGGGTACATGTTGTCAATAAATAATAGCATAGTAAAATATAAAACAAAATCACATTTGGATGTAAGGATAATTGAGAAAGAAAGCAAGTGTCAATTGATGACAAACAAGTCATCTCATCTTTGGGCCATCTATTTCACTGTTATTTGGCATCCTTAAAGACAGACCAGCAGCAAGACTAAAGCTGGCCTTGAAAAACATGGGAGTCACCACCCTGGATCCCAGTCTCCTGTTTCACTTTGTTTTGACAAGTATCCTTGCTAAATGCTTCAGAAGAAAGTACATTATATTCTTTGGATAGAAGCAGGGTAATCTGACCTAACAAAAGAATTTATCTTCTCTCGTGCCTAGAAGTAATTTTCAGCCCTGAAACTTGAGTAATTGCATGACTTCCAGAAATTTGTCAGGAGTGGTTGTATCACTGAGATCAGTGATGGCTCTTTATGAGAAAACCCACCAGCATGCTGCTTGGTTTTTTACCTGTTGAAACAATAATGGGGTTGTATCACAGGTGCTGAACAAGACAAGACAACACTGTGGTTGTAGCCAAGGGATGGAGAGGAAACAATTAAGACCTTAGCAGGTGTTTTGGTGTTTTTGTCTTTTCCTCGGACTTTAATTACTTTGCTTGGTTCATTCACATTATCCTTATTAATTATGATTAATTGACTGACCAAGAGTCTGTTCTCCTTTTGCAAAGTTGTACAAGTAGGACCAACTTGAGCAAGGTAACTATTCAGCCAGGACAGCAGACTTCTGGAAAAGTGGAGAATGGATCCTGTAATCCACTTTTCCTGCAGC
>NW_005054353.1:2989329-3011760 GCF_000277835.1 Geospiza fortis | reverse complement strand
GTTCTGTGCTAAAGTGCTTTTTGGTACCTTCTTCTCCTCCCAGACCTTCCATCTCTCCTGCGCTGGCAGCAGCACACTGTGGTCCTTAAACACCCTCCAGATGTTTCACAAGCACAGAATTGTTGGAGGGGATCTCTGGAGATCATTCAGTTCAATACTCGGCCAAGGCAGGGTCACCTCCAGCAGGTGACACAGGGACATGTCCAGAGCGTTTTTGAATGTCTCCAGAGAGGGACACTCCATGACCTCACTTGGTAGCCTGTTCCAGTGCTCTGTCACCCTCAAGGTAAAGTTCTTTCTCGTGTTGAGGTGGTACTTCTTGTGTTTTAGTTTGTGGTCATTGCTCCTCATCCTGTCTCTGGGCACCACCAAAACCAGCCTGGCAGCGTCCTCTTAGCACCTGCCTTTGAGATATTTGTATGTATTGGTGAGATCCTTGTTCAGTCTTCTCCAGACTAAACAGCCCAACTCCCACAGTTTCTCCTTTATAAGAGAGATGCTGCATCCCCTCGTCGTCTCTGGGGCCTCTGCTGGATCCTCTGCAGTAGCTCCTTGTGTGCTTCAGACCAAAACCTCCAATTTTGCTCACAGTGCCCAGGAGCCTGGCCATCTTACAATAGCTTTTAATTTAAAAATTCTTGTTGATTTCAACCTTTCTCCCTTAACAGACTTGCATTTATTTACAACTTGTTTTAGACCACATGGAGTGAAAGAACAGTTTTCAAATCTGGCAAAAGAAGTGCTGTGTTCCCAGTTCAAAAAGGACTGATTTAGCCTTTGCTCATCCACTTGGACTCCCCTCTGGTTCTGCCTCCCCACATGCCAAGGTGGCCAGGCTGCATCTGTAAGCAGGGACAGGCCATGTCCTAAAGCCCTGGCCTGTGCCACACTCACTGTGCCATCTCTGGCATGGCTCCTGCCATGGTTTTAACCCACAGGAGAGAGGACTCTCCCAGGAAATGCTCTATGGTGGCATTGGCGAGCCCTTGCTCCCAGAAATCTGGGAGAGGGAGAGGAAAACTTATTTGGGGCAGGGAAGGAGCAAGAGGAAAGGAAGAGAGTTCAGGTGTATGGATGCAAAGATCACAATTCTGCTGGGTCTCCAGGCCTGCAAAATGGAGCTGGCATGCTTCAGTGAGCAGTGCAGATGTGACCTACTGAACAGGGGCCAGAGGCTGAAGGGAGGCATGGATGCCAGGATAAGGCTGTTGTAGGGCTCCAGCAGCCAGCTGACACTTTGCTGTCTGCAAATGGAGCTCCAGTAGCTGTTTGAGAGCAGGAGTATGACCAAACCTCATACTGTGACCTCTCATTGAGGCCAAGGTCAGCCATGGTGTTAGTCTGATGGGCTGAGGTTTGCATGAGAGGATAGAGAAGCTTCAGTGGGTCCATTTTTCCTCTTCCCCACATTTTTGCTTTCACTATGTTCAATTTCATTGTAATTTGGTTCTCAGTAAGGAGATTTTTCCCAGGTGTTTTCTGGGAGCAAAAAGTACTGAAGGGAATAAGGACCTGATATTCTTCTATGTCTTATCCATAATGACATCCTCATTTTAGGACCTATTTGCATTACCTACCCTGGAAGCTGAACTGCCTTACACCTCATAGGCAGCTGATAGTGAAAACTGTTCAAAATGGCTTTCCAGAAGATCCTAAATACGAGTTACCATGGAGGTTCTCTTGTCTCTTTTCACTGAGTGCAATTAAATAGACTATTAATTTTGGCCCTCTGAGTTTCACCTAAATTAGATGTCTGAACACAGCCTGAGTATCCATCTTGGACTGTAACTGTGGCTTGACCCAGCTGTCACAACTAAGTTTATAACCTAACACTGCTTAGGAAAGCAAAGCTGCTGAGGGTGTAAAAAAACTGTGTTCTGAATCTGTTGCCTAAGGCACCTGCTCATATTTTAAGTATCAGATATGCATGAGATGTGAAAAAATCACAAGGAAGCATCTTGGTTCTGGATACTTCTTAAAGAAAACAAGGAAATAAAAACTGTGCCTAAACAGCTAAAGAAAACAGTATAAAAATATGTTCTTAGTTAAACATGTATAATTAAAGAAACTAGTCCTACAGCTGCACTGATACTGTGATTTTTACTGATACCATGGTAATTGAAAACAAAAAATCCTGGGTTAGAAATGAGAAGAATTCACAGCAATCCAAAATGAGGATTCTTATGTTAATTTTTCTTAGTTTTTCATCTTAATGAAACTTTCAGAACTGGAACTGTGCCAGCATTGTTTTGTTTAAGAGTCTTTAAGGTGCTGACAGGAATATGTCACCTCTGTATGAATGGGGATTCTACATTTCTTTGTCTATCACCTGACTCGTGTTTAGGGGACAACTTAGAAATGCAGTTGCACTTTAAGTGATTTAAGTGGCCTTTTTCCCTTCATGTTACCCAAATGCTTCTTGGCTCACTCTGAGATCCACCCTTCTTAGCTCTCACTTTATTTCAATGGCCAAAGTGCATGAGGATATATAAGAAATGTCAATTCTCCAAGTTGTATTTTTGCTAGTGAAGAAGTTGTCTGTTGGTGAAGTGCCATCCTACCCTAGGGCTGTTCCTAGAGAGCCAGAGCTGCTGGATTCCAGACTGTTGAGCCAAAACAGTGTTTGTACAGCCAAAACACAGTGAAGGACAGGACTCATTTGTTCGTGCATAAGGTTGTGTAGCTGTGTGCACTGACACCTCAGGCATGTGGCAGATGGTAACTAAGGTGTCTGGAGGGCCAGGTTAGCAGATCTGAGAGTAAGTAGTTCTGCAGTACAAATTCCAAAACACAGAATCACAGCTCAGAATTTGGTACAGAATCAGAACATAGGCTGAGAAACTGTTAGATAAAGAAAATCTTTGTGTCATTTCTGGTGTGTGGGAGACTGTAAGAAGAAATTCAAAAGTCCTCAAGCTTCTTAACTGAGTTTCTTCCCAAGCAGCAGAACTCCCAGTGTGCTTGTCCCTGAGAGATGGTGCCTGATATAAATGACTCTTCCTCATCTTCAGGGATCTGTTTTGCCAGTATTCAGGAATGTTGCAGCAAAAATGCTAATAAACAAGAAACAAAAGGGGGGGGGATCAGAATAGATATCAATAAAGTATCTGCCACTTTGATAATTTCACATTACTATTGAATGCCTCAGTATTATCTAAATCTCTTTTAATTCTCATCAAGGGGATAATAATTTTGGCTGCTATTGGCATTCAAACTAGGCTAACATGCACTGGCAAAGGTAGTACTGGCCCTTTTCTTCATGTGCCAGTTGCACTCTCAGCATAGCAGGACCTACTGGTTGAGTTTTTGCCTATCAAGTTTTGGTGTTTTGGTTTGTTTTCATTTCAGTGAATGGTGTCACCTTAATATAAATATCATCTTTAAAATTCCTTTACCAAAACTGTAGCTAGACAGAAGGACTTTGATTAATAACTCCTACATGAGCCCTAACAGCTGTCCAAAGAAATCATGGAATATCTTGAGTTGGAGGGGATCCATAAGGAGCATCAAGTCCAACTCCCTGCTTCTCACAGGACTACCTAAGCCAGGTGACTAAGAGCATCCTCCAGACACTCCTTGAACTCATGACTGCTTCCCTGGAGATCCTGTTCCAGTGAATGACCACCCTTTTGTTGAAAAGCCTTTCCCTAATATTCAATCTGAACTTAGACCAAAGCAGCTCCATTCCATTTCCCCATGTCCTATCACTGCTCCCCAAAGAGGAGATCAGCAACTCCCCCTCCACTGGCCCCCAGGAGGAAGCTTTAGACTGTGGTCGAGTCACTCCTTATCCTTCTCCAAGCTGAGAAAGCCAAGTGACTTCAGCCACTGCTCGTGAGTCTTGTGCTTGAAACACTACCAGTGCCAAACCGGCTCCCACCTCAGTAAGGTATCCTAAACCTCCATGTCTATAAAATGATGCTATCCAGCACCACTCACCTATTCCATCTTCATGCCAACATCACTTCCATTGTATCTACATTTTGGATAGCACTTAATAAACTGTTCTTGGTTACAGGAATAGTCTGAGCAGGCAAGCATTTATGACAAACTTTTCCTTAGTCCCATGCCCTGCACCCTCTGCAGATCTAGGATGCTGTTTATTTTCCATGTGACCTCATGGCATATTTTAGGGCATCAGTGCTCTGTGGTTTAATTAGCATGGCTGCTTCTCTTTCTCCCTGGGGCTGGGCTGAGGAGTGACCTGACACGACAGTGTGTCAGATCTGGGAAATTGTTTCGCACCCATTTCCTCCTTCATCAGTTATTGGCTGCCTGCTGCCCTCAGTCCTGATAACCATACAGGCAGTTCAGATAGGTCTTGCTTCTGAAGAACTATGGAATCCTCATTCTTATTTCTGGCTACTATGCCTGGATCTGCTTCTCCTAAGCACAGCTGCTGTGAAGGTAGAAATTCAACACAAGCCAGTCATCACTTTCTGCCTCTGTGGCCAATGGGGAGAGAAGGAGAGAATCTGATGTCCCCAGCATGACTCATCCCATCCTAAACAAGACATCAAAAATAGGCAGGTATTAAGCAAATAATGCCAGAAGTTAATTTATCTTTGGTATTTGTAGCAGATAGTTGTATTTTTTTCCTTGCCAGCTAAGCTAGGTTCCATAAACCTGTCCTTTGAAGGTGAACCATTCTTTGCTGGACACGTGTATCTTTCTTGCATTGCTGCTTGCTCTTGGTGAAGCATTGCTGTAAATACTTACCAAGGAAGGGACAGAGAGGATAGTCACACCTGGAAGCTGATTGTGATATCTACAGCTGTGGCGTCTGCTCTTTGCTGCTTGGGTATCAGAGAGGTGAGAATCACACAAAAATGTGCCAAGGGAAGAAGTACAAACTGTTCTAGACTTCCACATAGCATTATCTAACTTTGTGAGGAAGCTATGAAATTTATTGCTTTGTTATCTTTTATGCCATATTAAACCTCTATATAAAAAACGATAACATTTTATGTATTATACAGTTGTGAACAGATATTTGATATTAGTGGGAAACTGCAAGAATGCAATGCTGCGCTGGTTAGGAGGCACTGGCCCCATGCTCACTCTCAGCATGGTGCCTGATATACTACTGCTATGCCATCATGTTACTTAAACCTTCTAAAACTGAAGTAAAGGCATAGAAGCAGAAAAGCCTCACAGTTAGGGCACCATGGTGTTTTACTGCATTTTTTATTGGCACAAACTCTTCTCAGCATAACCAGATGAATCAGCCATCTGAGCCAATGTTAAGTAGTCATGAGTAAGATGGTACTGTTAATATTAAAATGATCTAGTTTTGTTTTGAAATTAAGTGGACATAGTCAAGAAGAAATTGAGAGGGGAAACAGCAATCAATCTTGAAAAATTGTCTCAGAGAATAGGACCCTTTAGAAAAGTGTATGTTGTAGCTTTCTTGGTCTGTACAAAGGGCCTTTTCAAGGATTTGCTGAGTGTAATGGAGTACATTTCTAACAAGTGCCAAAGACAGACACAGTCTCATGCTCAGCTGTGGGAGGAGGTGTTTTGCTGCCACCCCACCACAGGGCTGAAAGTGATGTGCTCCAGTGCATGGGGCAGCCTCACCTGCTCCCATAGTCCAGTTCCCACCCAGAGATTTGCCTGACACGCTTGCAACAGCAATGTCAGCATCAGCAGAAGAGGGACCTGCTGGGGTATTAGTGGTTTAACACACCAGAAACCTGAGTCTGTTTCTCCAGCATCCCACTTGCAGATGCAATGCAACAAATGGAGTTTCTATCTTCACAGTTCCCACAACTGCTCTCAGCCCAAAATATATTTGCTTGCTTTTTTGGAGGTTTTGTCTCATGACAGTACTGCAGCGCTTTTCTTTCACCTCATGTCTGGAAATAAATACACACACTTTGCTGTGCAAGCTGCCAGCCAGCCTCTCACTCTTCAGTAAATTTCCAAGTCATAAGCGCTCAAGTTTTGCCCAGTCACCACTGCCTGTGCTGATGCTGCCTCTGAAGGGTCAGGTAGAGATAAATCCTCTACTCTCCCATCTCCACCCATCCCTCTCATTGCTGCATAGGTGTTGGACCCTTGCTCCCTTCTGCAGTGGCTGCGTGAGCACTTGCAGGCACCACTGTCAGGTGGGCATTCTGTCCTCATTTGTACCCTACTCATGAAGAAAAAAGGCAGCTAACATTAGGTGGTATCTAGGGGTAGGATGGAAGTCTAACTGGATGGTGCAGCCACTCCACAGCAGCTGAGGGGACCTCCTCATGGTCTCAGCACATTTGGTGCGCTGGTTATATCAGAGCTGGAGCCTGTCCTGGCAGCCAGAGCCGGCAGCTTGGAGCCAGCTCCATCCTGGGAGATGTGCACTGGGCACACGGCAGCCCGAGGGTGGCCAGAGCACAGAGCCCAGGGCTGGCTGGTGACAGGCACAACTGGCTCCCACTGCTCCTGAGCCTGGCAGTGACAGTGGCACCTTGACACTGCATTTCACCTGCAGTCCTGTGGGAGAAGAAAAGCACAGTGTTCTCCAGCTGCTCTCCAGCTGCATGAGCTGCTTGCACCAGCTCCACCGAAGGGCGTGGAAGGATGCTGCTGACCACCTTAGAGAAAAGCAACAAAATTCTGCACACAAATTCTGTAAAGAAAATGTTTTATTTAAAGTGTTAAATACCATCACCAGAATGAGTTTGATTTACATTAGTTGGTGTTCATTACAGGCCTAATCTGCCCTTTTTTTCCCCCAACTGTAATTCCTTTTAACTTTTTAAAACGTACTATTTACAAGACAGCAGTGATCACTGGAATAGTACTATTTACATGACTAAACCATAAGTAGAATTGCAGACGTGTGAAAATTAAAAAAAATACATTAATTTTTTTAAAATAAATACTGCATAATGACAATTATGTACAAACCTTCCATGCGTCATGTCTTTAATTTTAAAATTTGAAATAATTTATAGAGGACTATGCATACAAGAATGTGTGAGCACATCTCACAGTGTCAGGAAAATGGTTATGTATTTCTGTTTAATATCCTAGGGGATATTGTAGACTGCATGTTAGTAGTATTTATTTGCTGCTGGTAGACAGGTGTCTAAATTATTTCAATAAATATAATTTTACCAGTCTGTCTATTAACTTAACAATAATCCATGATATAAACTCTGCAGACAAGACACAATCTCATTTTCTATGATATTGCACAAAGTAAAAGGCATTATAAGTGATACTGTTATTACTTTTTCCCTCTTACGAGGCGTGTACAATTAATGGGAAACTTCAACAGATTTTCAAATAAAATCAGAATAATTCTGTGTGGCCATAAAGGTAAATGTAGCATACTTTAAAAATTATTGCAAGATTTCAATATTAAACCTTAAGTACGTATTAAAGGCATACAAAGACCCAGGAAAAAGAAAAAAAGGATATTTTGTTATTAAACGTTAGCCAGTTACATTCCCTTTAAATAACGAAACTTAATGAGAAGCTTGAACTTGCAGCACCACCCAATGGTAGTTACTGTCTGCTACAAAACCCAGGGCTCTGAAGATCCATTAACTGCAGCCAGGTTCTGGAAATGGCGTCAAATAGCTGACAGAGTGGTACTGAGAAGCTTTCTTTAAGGCTATTTTACCAACCAAAGACTGATACTTTCCAGGCTGATGTTATCTAATTATGTCTTTTGCAATGCAAATGTAATTTATGAAAATTGAACTTTACAGCAGAAGAACTGTATGGATTTGTAACCTTTGTTGCTTCTGTTATTTCAAAAATGTAGCAATCAATTTGGTTTAGTGCAAATAAAAGTGCTTAAATTTGTTTCCTAAAAATCAATCAGGTACTTAATTTTTCCTCTTTCCAAAAACCTTCAAGAAATAATAGTTCAGTCTTTGAATGAAAGATGCTGGTGCTGAACACAAATTTATTGAAGACATCTTACAATGGCCACATGATTCCAGTATTTTGCTGTAGAATTCAATTTGAAGGTGAGAAAAAATGAAAATAAGTTACCATGCACTGTACAATAAATTGCAAAAGTTCAAATATCTTCTTTATCAAATACATGCTGAATTACATTAATGTACTCCCAAGCCATGTTGCAAAATCCTTTTCAACATGCTTGAAAAAAAGTAAGCTCTTAAACAATATTTTTCTCAAATAATTCAGAACTGCAGAACAATCTGCAACCCTGAACCAAATATGGGGCATAAGACAGTAATAAGTCAAAAGGTAGCCATTTTAGAATATGCTGATCATCCTGGGAGGTAGAGGGGGAAAAGAGCAAAAGGAAGAAGGGAGACTGGGAGGAGAGATAGAGAAAGGAGGTAAAAGAAGTGTACAATTTGCACATTATGTTGAACTTTACAAGGCTTGTACCTTTTACATTTAAATAAATTTAATATATTACACTTATTTCTTGTCACATAAACAGAATTTTAAATATTTGCTAGAAATTATTTTTTTATTTTTTAATATAAGTCTGCAAAAACACAGACCATGACTGGTTTAAAGAATGATAAACGTGGTGTGTCTTTGTATCACCCTGTTGCATTCTCTTCCCTTTAAAACCATGCACTAGTGAAATTTATCTTTAAAAATAATATAAACTGTTGAAAATGGCTGATTTATTCTTTTTTTTTTTTTTTGCAAGTTGCAGCCCCAAGAAAATAATTTAAGTGTTCAGCTAAATCTGTGTCCATGCAAAAAAGTTTCTTAATTTCATACAGTACAGTATATCCACAGAACTTTATTTTTCAGAGAGTCCATCATGTCTGGGGTTTCACCGTGTGAACAGCTGGAGGTATGAAGCCCACCACTTTAAGTCTTGAACCTTTTCAATATGAAGAGTTTTCAGATCTCAAGCAACTGCTGCAAGTACCAGTTGACTTTTCCATCCAGTCTAAGGATGATCCTTAGATTCTTCTTTTCTTCCAATGTCTGCTAATCCACTGACTTGTAATGTGGCTCCATGGGAGGGTAACTCCATTTCTGTGGCATAACCAAACTTTAGGAGGGGAGGGCAGATAAATAAAGAAAAGGGAGCAAAAAAACAGATATGCCATTGAAAAGGACTTTTGTTGCATGAAACAGATTGATTTTTTTTAGTTTAGTCCATGGCTTCAGATTGGACCAAAACTGAGTCCCTGAACTCCAAACCTATCAGTTCTTCATGATTTCAGTCCATCACCTGAGGGCCTTCTGTAGGGCACAATGTGTGCAACTTCCTTGAGAACACAGGATCGCGTTGCAGCCCTAGAAACAGGCTCAGAAGACACAACATTAAGCATGCAGTGTTACCAGGGTTTGCGACCTGTAATTTTATTTTTTTGTAACGCTGGTTGCTATGACAACAGTTTCACAGCTGCTATGAGCGAGCATACGAAGGTCCTGTTGAACTTTCAAGAGATGATTGGGAAGCTCTTCTAGTGAGAGGAGCTAAGGTTGGGTCTACTAGGGAAGAAGGAGGGAAAAGTTTGAACCACCCAATCACCATGTTGGACAGGTCCAGTTCATCTAAAAGTATCTGTGCCACTCCCATAAAGGATTTGTGATCCATACGTCCATAGTCTCCCCAAACAATTATCTGTTAGGTAAAAAAACACAAGAAAATAGAAAAAATTTAGCAAAAACGTCAAAAGCTTTAATCTATTTGCCAAAAATCTCTGCTTATTTAATTACAGTAAGGAATGAAATATCAAGTGCTGACATAGTTTAGTTCTGTGCATCCTAATCATGATGCAGTGACAGAAATAATCTGGGTACGAACAACAGTTATCCACAATACCAGGGAAAGCCCAGCAAGAGGAGCCCATACATACAGCAGAAGCATAATCTATAATTCACTTTTGCTCCCTTCTACTTGCATACTCAGTTTCTACTTGCAAAAATAGCTACTACTGTTGTGTTTATCCGCTCAGCAAGTATATAAAATATGAGCATTTATTGCCAAATGAAACCTGAAAGAAGTTCAAAACTCAGTGAAAACTGTACAGGTGACATTTTCAGGTTCAGAGGAATATTTATGCAAATTACCTGTAAAACTTTCCCTTGGGGACTTTCTTCAAATGATAGCAGTTGCTGATAAAGTGGCTCCAGCGTTTTTCTTGCTACCTTTGTTTTCTTTTTGGCTATGCAGACTCCATTTTCTAATAGATACACCTTTACATACGGTGCTTAGAAAAATGAAAACAGAGAACAGTAGGTAAAGAAGAAGTCCAGTTTTTTTTTGCGTAACACACACACTTTCTGTCACCATATAAAAATCTGCTTTTAAAGGATATATAACTTATAGGAACAAATATCCACAAGCAATATTAACAATTATTTCCATACAAAGCATCCATGCATTTTCTTTACTGCTCTCCTTGGGTGTATTTTTTTCTTGACTTCTTTTTGTATGTCTCTTTTACCATGAAACAATTCAGATTTTGACCTGAACAAATCAAGTATTCCTATATATAGCATCCCCTATACTGTACAATATGCAAAATAGGCCTATTAAGTAAATGCAAGACTTGCAATGACTTTGGTGAAATCTGGATCAATGCTCCAAATTGTTAATAATTTAAAATTATCTACAAGGTGAAAATCAGTGAAGAAAGGACTCTGACACAATTTCTATTTTGGCAGAAGAGCTTGCTAAAAATATCATCATATTGTCCTTTTCACATAGTGTTACAGGACATCAAATTATAAAATAAGGAATAAGTATCAAATACTGGTCTACTTTTTGAGTAGATACCTATTCCACATCTCTTGATTCCCTCTTCATTCCTGAGACTCCTATATAAAATCTTCAGTATATACTTTTCTGCCTACCCCATAACTAAGGATGCCTTTGCTATTACCAAAAATACTCTGAGCTCTTCTGGCAGCCTGATTTTTAATTTCCTCTTGAAGTAGGGCTGATTTCTGATTTCAGTACAGTATGCATTTCAGTACACAACATTATAACCTACTGGGACTTGTTAAGAGCTGGCAAAGCTGAACAGAAAAGCCACAGACCTTTTTGGTAGAATACTGTTCTCAGAATCACAGAATATACTGAGTTGGAAGGGACCCATTATGATCATCAAGTCCAACACCTGGCCCTGTGCTAAGATTGTTACTAAGGTTTTTCTTCCTTACCTGGCAGTGTCTTTGAACCTGGTTTTACAACAAGGCCACGGGCTCGGATTATTTCTACTTCCAGTTGTCCTTTCTTATCCATCATTCCCACCTGAATATCTCCTAGAGAACAAAAAGAAATCCCAGCATGGTAATTCAGAACTACTTTAATATACAAAATGTTGAAAAAATTTCTAGGATGAACACGTGGTAACTTTTATCGCCTGTTTTCCATCAGTAAGTATGATCTGGGTTTTAACACTACTATGTAATTTAATATTTATCCTCTTCACTGCTGTTTATGTTAGTAAACAATTTAAAACCTCTGCAATAACACCTTCTCTCCCACCTTCCATGCCTCTATTACTTCAAATTAATTTCTATTTCCTACGAGTTTCATATTAAAAAAAAAGGCAGCGAGGGAATTAATACAAAGCAGCTCTGTAAAACTGCTTGAAATCTCTTCACCATCCCTCTAGTTAAAGACAAATTATGAAAAGGTAACTTGTGAATATACAAGCCTGTAAACACAATAATAACAAATATTTTGCACCTAAATTACCAATTTTTATGCAATATTATCCAAGTGATTCAGAGAAAAGTTTGATCTTATGAGCCCCATTTTAAAGATGGAAAACTGAAGAAGAGGTAAAAGGCTGAACTTTTCAAAGCAACTTTCAACTTTTGTATGTCTTTATAAGCATCCATGATTACAATCAACTTTGGCCAAGGTTACAGCTTTGGTCTTAACTGAGTTGCTCAAAACCTCAAGAAAAATCCATATTTAAAGGGACTCTAGATAACTTTTATGTTCTAATTACCTGACCAAATAGAATATAGAGGGCATAAACACTTACCCATCGATGGCGTTGCCAATGTCTGTCGTCCTACAAGCTGGGCAGGACCAAGTCCATCCAGAAAATCACTGAACTGGCTGTCTGCAGCCAACCTCACACCAGGGAAGATCAAACTAGAAATAATATTGAAAAAGAAACCAAACAAAAATACACTTAAATTTGCACTTTGTTTGTTTGTGTCTTTATTTATTTGTTTTGGTTTTTTTTTGTTTTGGCTTGGCTTTTTTTTCTTTTTTTTTGTTTTCTAGATGTTTTGCACTTAATGTTTGTGGGTTTGGTAGTACTGTAAGGAACTTACAAAACAATTACTGTAATTTTTGAAATCCCACAGTGTTCAACAAGCAGCAATTTAGCCTCCAGCATATAAACAAACAGGTAAAGAAAGCACTCTCCTCAATAATTTTCAAATTTGTATTCTTCCATAATGTTCTCGTTTTCTAATGCATTAAAGACCATTGTTAATTAGTACTGATATGAGACCAGTTAATTAAGACATTAACACACACCCTTACCAGTGATTTAGTTACACGAAGGTTACATTGCTCACACTTCTCAGTTATTGTGAATTCAATGCTTAAATATCAAATGTACACAGTGAAATGATGACATTAGACCAAATACTGGTTGCTATTTTCAAAATCGCCATTCATTCAAAATATTTTGTTGAAAATGTCTTTGAGAATGTCTATTCAATAACAGAACTGAAATCCCTTGTGGCAAATGACCAAAGTAACTTAAAATGCTTGCCATAAATTATCTGTTGCCCATTACAGAACAACAAGAGCTAATGAAATTTGTAATGACCAATCATTAAGAAACATTCATTTCAAATGCATACAGTGCACCAACTTGGAAACACAATATATATTGTGCAGCACAGATGGATTGTCCAGTGCTGTGAACACCATTAATAAATCAACCCTCAATAAGACTTTTCTGGGCAATGTCTCAGATATATCACTTGGAAGTTTTTAACTTGGGCTTTTATGATGCTATGATAACCATGATACATGACAGACTTGTACTTCTGCCCAGATAATTTCTTCAGGTTAAAAGTAGCAGAATCTTTGAAAAACTCTTGAGCCCAGTGATCTGGAAATGATCTGGAAATGCTTTGCTCTGCATAGCACTGACATATGCCAGGAGTTTTTGGAAGAGAACTTATCCATATCTGTGTTTTATCTTGTGTACAACACCTGCTTCCCCTCCTGACACACCTGATGATGATGATCTGACCCCCTACGTGCCCTTCTTATGGCACAGCAGAAATTATCCTCCTCCTTCCTGCACCAACAGTGGGAGACTCTTTTCAGTCACAGGGGAAGACTTAGCCTTAGTCCATCAATGACACAGGCTCATGAAGGGAATTCTGAATGAAAAGGAGCTACAGCACTCACTGTGCTTCTCTCTAACAACCAGCTTCATGGAGAAACATCTCCCAGTTTCATGGAGAAACGTCAGGAAACCACAGTAAATGCTGCTTACTTTCCCTCAGAGCTGTAGCTGTTCATGCTCCCATCCGTTGACTCCCGGCTTGCCTGGCGAGTCATCCAGTTCCTCATCTCCACGGCCAGCCCTGTCTCTGTGCTCCTCTGGACGGTGCTCCGTAGCTTCTTGCCCCCTGCTTCTGTTGGAGACAAAAGAGAAGCCCCCATGCCACTGTGCTGCTGCAGCTGGGCAGCCGTGCACACCCCGGCTCCACGTGACACAGACAGTCAGAGCCACAAATTAATGACCTGTAACAAAACTTCCATTTAAAATGAATCAATTTTTTAGTAACAGGAGAACAGCACCATAAATCTCTTTACTGGATCTTAGTTCTGTCACCATGTGCTTTCCAAGGTCAGACAACACAAGTCTGCCCACAGAGGTAACCAGATTTAAACAATCCATAGTCTAGCGTGTTTAAAATATATTTTCCCTGGATGAATAAATCCCTCTTAGGAATTCAATTAAAATATTACCATGATGTCAAAACCTGAAGAGAAATGTTCTACTTCAGATGGGTTATTGTTTTAAAAGCATTTGGTCATTATCTCCTAAATCAAGTTACAGATATCCATTAGTGAGGATAGTAAACTAAAAACTAAAGAAGTCTTCCCATGCTTTCTTCTCTATTCACTAGCTGATACATTTAAATTTATATTCAAAATATACAGTATTTTTATGCACAATAAGAAACTTTATTACCACCTTCAAGAATAACATTTTTTCTATCTAATTGCATAGTTTAATTTTATTTAGACAAGGGAAAAAACACTCAAACAATATAATAGCATTTTAGTGGAGGAATTTTGATCAAGACCTCAACTGGATGAAATGAGTAGGAATGAAGCCTCAGTTTTTCTTTCATGAATAAGACAGACACTCCATGTAATTTCTGATTTTAAATGCTGTTCCCTGCAATGGGACAAGGAATTCTGCATACTTATTTCTTTTAATCTGTTCTATACACCTCTGGGTGCAGCACAGAGATGTGTAATATACCAATATTATAAAAGAGAAAAAAAGTTTAAAAACAGTACAATAATAACAATTCTTTAATACTGATACAATAAGGGTAGAGTAATATCCAGTATCTTAGGATATCAACGGACTCAACTTCCTTGTGCAGTTGTTTGTAGCCTCTGGTACCCTTTACACCTTCTCTGCCTTGTCAGGTGCTAGAGGTCAGAAGAACTTCTGGACCTGCGAGGATGGTGAAGCATTAGGGATTTGAGAAAAGAAATGAGCAAAAGGAGGAGATTGTCCTGGGATGAGGACTATCACACCCCAGGGGGAATGTGTGAGCACAGGAACTGGCTTAGAGTAAGATGATCTGCACCCTTGGACAGGGAATGGGAGAGAGACCTCAATTTCCATGTGTGCACTCATTGTCACTGTCCTACAGGCTGCAGCATGGGTTGAAGTCTCCCAGGTCCCTCAGTCAGGAGGAATATTAGGTCAATAAAGAACATGGGGAATGTAATGATGTGGGAACTAGACACCAAAAATACCTTGAAAACCACTGCCTCCTTGTCAAAAAAGATTAATAACTCTGCGATATTTAGCAGCAGTGAGACATTTCTACAGCAGTATCATGAGTGGTTCAAATAATATTGCGTATTAAAAGCCTTCTACACATTCCTTAAGACCATCACTTTGAATCAGTACATACAAATATAATAATAATAGAAGTAAAAATTTTCCTCTAGAACTTCAGCTACACAAATGAATTCAGTACACAGGAGAATGAAAAAATAAATTTTATTGCATCAAAATTACTTCTAAAAATGCCCATCATCTTACATCATGTTACCTGATGTAAGAAATGCAAATAAAAAAAGCACCAGTCTACTACAACATACAAAAATGAAGGTCAGAAATGATCAATTTCATTTCTTTTGGGTTGTACCATTCCAAGTGCCTGCTGGTTTATTATTTGTATTCAACTAATGAAAGCTCGCAGCTGACTTCCAACAGTGGTCCAGAGCTGTTCTAAAATACAAGCACTCATTTCAAAGAACTATTCCCACAAACTGCCAGGAAAATATTGTGCTGTAGTTTTGTAGAAAAGGTACACTGCATCATAGTAACATATGAAAGGCATACAACTCTGAAGCCCCATAGGACATTACTCTTCTGTTCTAAGAACTCTTTTGATGAGTAAGCCTTTATTTTCATTTGGCCTCATTGAATGATGGTCATTCTCAATTCATTATTGTAAATATGAAGCCCCTAATGCAAAACTTAAAAGAACATCTCCATCTTGCATGATTCTTCAGTATCTTCATACATCTTTCAAAGATCTGGGAGTTTGGGAGAAATATATGTTTGGTTATGTAATATGTGAAGGAGTATATAATAACTTTTATTAATTTGTAAGGCAGATCTTTTTTCTGAACTAGAATTGTAAGTCTGTATGCCTTCATTGTAGAAGAACAGAATAAAAAATGAACATGACCATTGCACATCAGTTTACTGAGAAATTAAGGCAGAACTCATGCAACAGCCATTCAAGTCTTCACAGAGACACACGTGTTTACAGCATCTCTCTAAACCTTAATTTAAAGCAGTTTTACTTTCCCACATTCATTTTAACTGAAATAAGTGGTGTGGTTCATATGACAACAGGCACACAAAAATACAACTTTGATACAGCATGGAAGTTAGATGTGTAGTATATCCAACTTTTGTATAAGTACAAGTGGTAAACAGTAATTATTTTGACCTTTACATGGAATTTAAGGAGGGCTGAAAGGAGATTATGTGAATAACTATTTCCCAACTTTCAATAGAAACAGGCAGTGCTCTAACAAGGTCTCCAAAGAGAAAGATCTGACCTTTCATCAATAAAGCTCCTAATCATGATGTTGATGCTTCTTGAAGTAAGAATTGAAGATTTTAACAGCAAAATGGCAACTTGGAATAAATTAACAGAAGACCCAGATCTGGGTGGCATGACTCCTGAGCCACTGCTTTTGACATGAATATTCTTTCAGATAAAACTTGGTTAAATTAATACATAATAATACATGAGAAATATCCCCACTTGATTGCCCCCAATACTAGCAATGTATTTGTCCCTGGAAAACTGTTAAGTAAATCAAAAATAATCCTACAATTCCTCAAACAATTTAAAAGCAAAGACAGTAATTGTGTCATCCGTAACTTATGTTTCATAAATTCAGCATTAAAACATTAAAAAGGTTTCAAGCAGCAATGAAACCACAAAGTAGCTGCTCAGTTTAAAGAAATAGCCTTAGGTGCCAGACTTCCAAGCTGTAGCTGGTAGAGCATCTGACTGAAGATCACATCACTCTACTAAAGCCAAACTGTTTTCCTCATTCCTGCCTGGAAACTGAAACCTCCTCTCTTGTGTTAATTCAACTACTCATGTGGCTGCACTCCATACTGGACCCAAATCAAAAGGAACAAACAAAAAAATACGATTTAAAGTTGTTCTTTTTCTTTCAAGACAGATAATTTTGGAAAAGATATTTGTCAAGACAAGCATACAGCTGAAATGAACCAAACTACAGCAATACTAACTTCTAGCTACACAAGTAACTTGGGAATGAAACACTCACTCAGAAGTAACTATCTAACTGGTGTCACTGTAAAAGTCAGGGTTGGTTTTATAATCCTAAAGTATATGTACTTATACACTCATGTTATGCATCCTGTTTTAATCTTAACAAATGAAAAGATACGGAAGTGAGAGTTTAGAAGTGTACTTTGTTTTTATGTTGCTGAGTACCTACAATCAAAATCATTTTACTTATCATTTCCTAAACTCTAAAAAATAACATTGAAAATGTTCTCCAGATTAGCATAAGCTAATTGCCCTAGCAAAAAGAAATTTCTCTCAAGTCCCCCAACAAAATATGGAATATATTATCTGAAAAACACTAGCTCACATCTCGCAGCTATATTGTAAGGAGTGGAATAAATTACCAGAAATAATTGCACTGGTATTTATGAAAGCACACTCATTCTTACAGTTAATCACACTGGTAATTTAACTAATATGGTTACTGCAAATAGACTCCACAGGCCACATTTTCTAAGTTATGCACAGAATTATTTGTTCCCACAACTTGGAGTGCAAATCACTTACAAATTAGGGATGCAAAACTACTGATACAATCTTCAACGGCAGATGAGAAGAAGTCAAAAACTGCAGTGAATGCAACAGATTACCTTCCATCATCTGGGATCCAGCCAGATTAAATCCACTGCTGGTGGTGAGAGTGAGAGCTCTCAGCTTGCTCTCGGCAGGAGCTTCCTACAACTGCTCCCCAGCACACACAGAGCCACGAGAAGACAAGGCACAGGCAGACTGGCTATGCCAGTCCCCAGCTGGTATGTGATCTCTTGGTAGGACTTGTAGGGAGTACAGAGCAGCTGTGGCCTCAGAAACAAACTGAAGTGCTTGAGGTGGCTCTTTGCTCTCCCCACCTCATTGGAAAAGCTGCATAAAAACTCCTTCAGCATCGTCATCTCAACTTGGGAGTTAGATCCACAAAGAGAATAAGCTGCCTTTAAGTGCCCATTTTTTAAGACTAAAATTATTTACATACCTAGGTTACCTGCTCCAGATATGTTAACAACTGGCTAGATGAATGACAGTCTAAGAAAATTTGAACCTACAGAAGAAAAGAGGGACAAGGTAGGTCTCAAATTCCCCAGCAGCTGCACAGCTCTATTTCTGGAGTAGCCCAAGTTTTGTTTCCACTGAACAAGGCATTTAGCTCCTTTTGAAGCACTAGGAAGCACAGCCAAGTTATTTCTCTCTGTGTTACCCACAGACCCCAAACAGAAGACACAGTTTAGGATCTATTAATTTAAGCAGGATTTGGGGAACACAGATTCCATTGCCATTTGAGTTTGAGCTCATTTCACTGATTCTCATAGGCCAGCACTAACAATCAGTTTATGAAATTTTGGGTTACAGTCCTTCCAATGGACATTTTCACAGTGCATGCTGTCAGCATTTCTGAAACCCAAAGAGCATTTCAGAGCCGGGGGAAACTGTTATCAGGGGCTTGCTCTTACTTGTAAGGAAGAAAGGAAGATCTGCATTCTAGTTCCTGCTTCCATGAGTATCTGAATGTAAAATACTGATAAATTTTGACTGGGATAGGAGTGGCCTGCCCTGATATGCCCAAAGCAGAGCTGCCTTCAGCAAGAAAGCTCTTCAGTATGGGAGCAGCCAAGTTTGGAAAGTGTGAGAGTGTCAGTCTGCCCCATACATTTTTAAATTTCTTGGGAGGCCTCACTAGTTTTTCATTTTTGGTCAAGGAACACTTTTTCACTCTTGTCCTACTCTTTTTGTTTCTTCCTCTGGCCATAACGGAGGCATGGCTAATCAAGACAGTACCTAAGAAAATGTAAAAGAGAGAACTAAATTAAATAATCAACAATAATTAATTGCAAAACTGTTGCTTGCAGTTCTGGTCAAAGGGTGGTATAGTAGATTTGGCATGCCATTCTTGATGAATTTCCTACAGGACCCAAGAGGCATCACGAATCTCATTTGCTGCTGGCCAGATTGTAGCATCCTTTGCCTGCATTCTACTTCCCTGCCATGGCAAGGCTGGTTGTATGTTCAGCCAACTCCGTGCCTTGGTGTGGCTGTGTGATGTGAAGTCAGTTTGCCACGTGGTTTCTGAGCAATGCTGTGGTTAAAGGCAAGCACCTGCTCCTTATTCTCTCCCACATCTTAAGCACATCTGCCACTGTAATTTCACTGTTGCTCTGATGCCCATTCTCGAGTCTTAACTGATCCTTCAACAAATTGTTAAGAGCGTCAGAAAAGAGAAAGTGGTTTTGTCAATGTGTGGCACCCATCACTTTAGGATCTTCAACTCATACTTTTATGTTCCCAAAAAGGTTTTTGAAATATTTTTACAAGACCGAACTGTAATCAAAGAGCTGTTTTCCTGCATGCATTAAGTACAATAAGTACTTAATGTTCCTAAAACTTTAGTAACCCCAGCATTATTATTCAGAATCACATGCTACATATAAAAAGCATGAAGAACCATCTTGAACACCCAGTGTTCAAGTACCAGTGCTAAGTAACACTCCTGGGTAATCCCAAAAAAGCATATACAGAATCAGAATCATTGCATATATATACAGTATATACAGCACAGAGGTCTGATGCTTGGCCATTCCCTTGACAAAGAATTTACCCCTCATAAGAGAGGCTGTCCCAGGGAATCAAAACTAATTAACCACAGCTGTAAGGAAGAGAAGGGTTAGTGCTGATGTAATTCCCACTTCTCTTTTGGTTATCTGGCTCTGATTATATAACAACAAACAGGCTACGCAGGTCTGGCTAGATCCTTTGTTTTTCAGGTGCTGATTACAGATCTTGACAGTGAGATGCAGATCAGGAATAGAACACACACAGCTACTCAGGCCCATCCAGCACCACTGCAGAGGTCTCTGTTACTGATAAGGCCCTCAATTTTCTAGGTGTGGTCTGAGGATTTACCTGCCAAAAGCCATTTACCTGCTGTAAACCTGAACACAGAGATATGACCACAAAAAGCACGTGTCTTTATAGCCCACAGCTGTATCTCCCACGTGACAAGTGACCAGAACGAGCAGATCTTCAAGAGCCCTCACTTAGACCAGTTATGATCTCCACAGAGATAAATGTTCTTATCATTCAAATGTAATAGGTCTATAATAATTGTGCATATTTTATGCATGTGTCAAAGCAGAATGGTAGCATTTTATATCCACTTTGTACATCCTGTACAACAATCCATATAACTACAAAAAGTGCAAAGCGGTGGAAAATCAGTCTCATCCCCTATCTATTAAAATCCTGAAAAACCGAGAAAGTCATTTTGTGGAATTACATTCTAATTCTGTATACAATTTATATAAGGAATATAGATGGACAACTAGATAGATGTACATCTTCACCACAGGAACTCTTCACATCCAGTCTCTGATTTTGCCAATGATAAAGGATGATCATACAAAGGAAACAGAAACCATTTCTGCAGTTTTAAGAGGTAAATGATTTTTTATGTTTACATGGACACTCAATTTTCTGGATGTATACCATTCTTATGTATTTTTAATAACCATTATTTCATGCAGCGTCAAGAGCAGATTAAAAATGCTTAAACAGCAAAGAGTACATCTATTGAGGAGCTTAGAATTGCTTTTTTTTTTTTTTGCATTATATGAAGTGAAAGATACTTTCTAAATTTGGAATAATGGCAGTAACACTATTCTTTATCCCAACCCCTATTATTTTTATTGTAGCAAGGGTCATTGCATACACTATCAGACAGATCTGGGCAGCATTTTTGAATGATGTAGCAAATGTGTTGAAACAATTCAACACCCTCTACTAAGGCTTAATGAGGTAGATGGTGCCAAGAACTTGGATGGCTACTGAGATTACACAAATTAGAACCAGCTCTTCCTCCATTGCTTTGTCTAAGATGAATAATGATCCTATGCAAATGCCATTATTTAAATAACCAGAGTTCACAAAAAACAGAGCAAATTTCACACTGTAATGACCTATTTTCAAACAACTGCTCTTAAACCTTTACCTCTCCAAACTGAAACAATGACAACATAGCGCCTTGCTGTTCTGACTACATTCTTGACCTTGACACTGAAAAATGATAATTACAGCACACAGACAGGAGATGGGTTTTTACACATTTATGTAGGTACCACCAGAGATGCAACCTATCATACACTGTAGCTTCACTGCTGCTGCTACAGCCATATCCGAGTTATCTGTCAGCTATTCAGGCACATGCTGCACTGTAACCAGTAGCTCAGAAGAGAAACACAACTGTTAGAGAAATACAGCTTTAAAAATCTACTGGGCATTTCTAACTCAGTTTGAAGTATGTTGTGCTTTGAATGCCAATCTTTCTGCAGTTTCTTCCACTTTTCCCTTAGTTTTCCAGAACACATATGATTTTTTTGTCACGCTCTTTTCTTTGCTAGCAACAGTATAGTTTTTTCTATGTTTATTTTTTTTAAAGGTCTTATCAATTTTGGCATCTACAGCCACTTCATTAGTACAGTACCTGAGTATAACTGGCAAAAACACTTGTGACTTGCTTGAAATGCCTGCTATACTGCCTCCACCCTTGAACTCAGCCCATGGAGCTGCAGAAGTGGGACAGACCCACCACCATGATGGAAAGGCTGACCCAAGTCAGCCCCTGAACTGTGCCCTAACAGCAAACAGAAAAAATAATTAACTATAAAATTAAATGTCATGCAGATTCTTATGGAACAATTATTATTGCATATTCAGAGTGCTTTTTGTCCTCCAAGATGAGTGACCCCACCATTGCATGCAATGTGCAGCAGACGATCTCCGGTGTGTTAGCAACAATCCAGCCAAGCTCTTTAAAGGTTCATCTCTTACAGGATAACCTGTCACAGGGCATTATACCCTTCTTTCATATCCTTCCTTGGCTCTGCCTATGAACATTCCACATAAACAAGGTCATCTTTACCACCAAGGCTAAAATGTAGGCCAATTCCCCCAAGATGATGTAGTTATTTTCGTTTTCTTCACAGCCTGATACTCCTATATTACTTTATTCTTTTCAAGATGGTAATTTTAAAGGATAACTACTTCATCTTCAGAATTCTCTTCACTTTAGTAATTACTGTGCTAATGAATTTATTGTTACTACTTCCCCCATTTTCTATTTCTGGTCAAATTATTGTCTGCTTGTTATTGTCTACTGGGACCTCCAGAGGGACACTGTGATCTGGCAGTCTAACCACAGGAACAGAATCCAGGAACTGCTGAGTTTTATTCCAGCTGTACCAATGTGCAGTGATTAATCAGTGAGAAATGCCACTGAAGCCATTACCAGGGCTCAACCGAGCAGCTCAGCATACCTTTAAATAAAGTCCTGAGTCTTCACTCAGGGGCAGCACTCCCGCTGACACCTATGTGGGATCCAACAACCCCTCCAGCAAGTTTCCCAGCTAA
>NW_005054353.1:2985033-2989276 GCF_000277835.1 Geospiza fortis | reverse complement strand
CAGATACTTCCTTCGGTAGACATCAATATGCAAAACTGTAACGTAACTTCTCCTCAGCTAACGCAACTAATTTTTGCTATTTTTGGCATGATTGTCTTGGACTGAAGAACATTCTGTGGCTTTTTTTAAATTGCCTTTTGTTTTTCTAACATACTGGGAGACCAAGATGCTTTCCAGTTCTTTCTGAATTAATTTATGTCTTAAATTACCATAAATTATCTCTTGAATTGTGTTCAGCACCTGCAAAGCAATTTGGCTTTCCCCTTCAATCTCGAGCTTCACTACCACCCAAAAACTTCAGCAAAGGAAGATATTAAATTGAAATATACTCCCTTTTGGTGGGCATAGTTCTGCATACAGACCTTGCCATAACCAGCAGCTCCACAGCTGCACTCCTGGCAATGTGCTATTTAACTGTTTATTACAACACCTCAGTGTAAATGTAAATCAGAAGTGAAGTATAAAAACGAAATCATAGTAAAAATTTATTACAGTAAACAATACACATCTGAGGAAGCACCAAGTTACCAGTCCCACTCATAAAAATAGACATAGGCTTTCTAGTGATCACATCATGTGACCTGAGCCTCTCTTCTTTTCTCTGCATGTTGGATAACTCTACTTCTTCTCCAGTAAGCTTCTTGTACAGAAGAATTCATTCGCTCAGTTGTTCACGGGAAAGTTTAGTGCACTCATGTACTACTTGTAAATATATAATGTGCACGAGACTTTGCACTATGACTACACAGACATCTAAAAGAATATCACACACATTTATAGTGGAAATTCTGTTATCTTTTGACAGTCACAAAATTTCTTTAACTTCAACAAAGCCAAGATTTCAGAAAAATATGAATGCTTCAAGAGCATTCATACAGATACTCTGTCCCCATACCTCTTCAACAATTTCCATGTAATAAATTACATTTCCATGTAATTCCATGTCTATTCTAAGTGGTATTTGACACCAATTGTCACTTCAGTATGCAGGCCATACATTTTATCATCAGTGAATCTGACAAAATAAAATGCAAAAGACATCTCTTTAAAATCCTTGCTACTTTGACAACATACATTTCTGGCACCATGTTAGTCCTGTGTGTATACATGCAGACATGCCAGAAAGAAATGGATGATACAAAGAATTTTTTGCTAACACCTTTTACTAGATGCGGTTAAGAATAATAAACTCCTAAATAATGAATGTGCATAAACTTGGAAGGATTCATCTCAACTGATCAGCAGGTAAGAAATGCTATTTTAAATAGCAGCTCCCTGTACTGCAAACCAGGCCAACCATGGCAAGTTTAGGCCTAGCCATGACAAATTCCCTGTACTCTGCATTGGTGAGGCCACATTTCGAGTGGTGTGTTCATTTTCGGGTCCTCCAAGGACACTGAGGTGCTGGAGGGTGTCCAGAGAAAGGCAACAATGCTCTAAAAACAGAACTTATGAGAAATAGCTGAGGGAGCTGGGCTTGTTTAGCCTGGAGGAGACTCAGGGGGACCTCACCACACTCTACAAGCACCTGACAGGAGGCTGCAATGAGGTGAGCTTCAGTCCCTTCTGCCATGCCTGCGGTGAGAGGATGAGAGAAGATGGCTTTAAACTGAGACTGGGGAGATTCAGATTAGATATTAGAAACAAAAATTCATTGTTAGGGTGGTCAGGCATTGAAATAAGTTGCCCAGGGAGATGGTGGAGTCACCACCCCTGGAGGTGCTCAAGAGGTGTCTGGATCTGGCTCTGGGTGATGGGGTTTAGGGGCTACAGTGACAGTGCTGGGTAGACAGCTAGACTGGATGTTCTTGAAGGTCCCTTCCAACCTTGATGATTCTATGATTCAAATTCATGGCTCCCAAAACCAGCAAACAGCAGCCTTTCCACAGCCCACTTCTTCAGTACATCACAGCTTGGACGCCAGGGCTTAAGAGATCTCCTCCTCTAATCAGCCAACACAGAAAGGGATTTTCTTAATCATCATGTTCAAAAATAGCTATAAAAATTATTAATTTGTTGTATTGAGTTACTTGCTAAGAAATTACTTCTGAGCTTGACAGTACTCATATTCTTTCATACCAAAAGATACACCTTTGGACCAGTATATCCACTTCGGCAGTTAATAAAGTCTTCAAGAGAGTATCTCAAATAAATGCCTCAACTGGTCAGATTTTCTAGATTTTCTATTCGTATTAAAAATATGACTAAGTGTGAAATGTAACAAAAAAAAAAAAACCAGAAGAAAAAGAAAAGCACCCTTGTAACTGGTTATCTTTTTTTTTAAGCCATCCACTACATGTAGAAATAACTACATCATGAGGACAGTTAACTTATGAAGTGGGTTTGATACCTTTTTCAGATTAAACTGTAAAAGAATATTTGTATGTGAACATGGGTGTGCATGTATCACAACCACTTTAAATACATTACATTAATATAATTGTATAAACACTCGTAAGACAACAAATTCCAATTTGAGTGCAGAGGTGACTTGCCATCCAGAGAACACATCACAGTTTTTTCTTTCTAATCCCACTGAGAACACTTGGGAAATGATCTTCACTGTCATGCCTGCCATTCCCTCTGTAACCTGGTATGTCTAAACTGAGGTAGCAGAAACTCAAATCCATAAAACTGCATAGCAGTTGCATTTTTCTCATGGGAATTAATGAAATGCATTTTCAAGTGCAGTCTACATCTAAATAGGATCAGAGAACATAAATCAACACAATATGTGACATGTTCATCATTATACAATCTTTTAACACTTCTCTTTGAATAATTTGCCAGCACAAAATAAATAAATCATTACAATTATCCTTAAATTTACAGATATTTCTCTACTGACTTCCATGTACTT
Organism: Geospiza fortis; assembly: GCF_000277835.1. Lineage (NCBI taxonomy): Eukaryota > Metazoa > Chordata > Aves > Passeriformes > Thraupidae > Geospiza > Geospiza fortis. The sequence continues at coordinate 2,986,416 of NW_005054353.1, read as the reverse complement.
CATATTTCTTTGAACCAGTGAACAGTTTTAAGCAAACACAGATTCCACCAAGGAATAAATTAAATGATTCCTAGAGAAGTAAAGACAACCAAGTAGAACAAAACAAATCAATACTCTGATTTCACACAGGATTAATGCAATTATTGTATCTAAAAATCAGGACTGAAAAGAAAAGGCTTCAGGAATGACAAAGAAAAATAATCTTCAAAGAATACCTACACATTTAGTTTAGGATAATTTATGATATTTTCAGCGTGTGCTTTCAGCCATAGTGTTTATTAGCACATCAATAGTATTAAAAATGCCATCTGAAGCCTACCCTGCAGTCTACTGGCAATATTTTGCAGTTCACTTCATTGTTCAAGGCAGGGAGCAGATGAGAGTACTGAAGGACAGCAGAGTTTGCCCCAAGGGGCAGCCACTTCTCTTCCACTGAAAGGGGCAAGCTGGCCAGCCCCAGACTAAGGGCAGGGAAAAGGTGAGGGACCATGCCTTGGGATTCAATCAGAATAGAGATATGCTTTGGAGAAAAAAAATCAGAGACCATTGCACATGAAAAGATAAATCAAAACACACAAAGACAGACATTACCCACTGAACTCAGGCTGAAATGTGGAAGGTGATAAATGAACATGCAGATATTTTAAATAGATCATGAATGGTGTACACACACAGCAGATACATGTTTGCATAGCAGCACTGGACATTGGTTTCTCTGTTTTATAGTGTTCAAATCTACTGAAGCTGCAATTTGTTCCATTAATCTTAATGAAATTAAAAATCTTGAATTATTTCTGATAAAACAAGGGAAATCCCATCAGCTCATTCTATACATAAACATATTTAAACACAACAGATTACTTTCTTTATGAAACCAGTATACTCAAAACAAACTCATGAAATACAAGTTCCATCCTGGACACAGTTTGGTGCCATGCATAACTATGTATGTACATTTGCACGTTCCAAATAGCAAGTCCTTTTGGGGGCCATGGCTACACAAAAAATCCACTGCATTTCTCCTGTTAGCCTTCCACCTACACTGCTGCCTCTAAGGAAAGGGTACTAGGGGCCAGTATGTAATTGCTCAACTCTGGTGTTCTATTCAAATTCTGTTGCAATGGAAGACAAGGGATACCTGAACAAGCCCGCAGATTGTCAGAAAAGCACCCGCGAGGAAGTGTGGTTTGTTTTTCGTATGAATGAGCAGAAAATTGAAAGAATGGAAAGACCTTCTATCCTTTATTTCTCCCCCCAACGTAACTAAAGTTCAGCTAGCAACTTCATTCCCAATGTGACGATAAACATCATCTAAATCCCACCTCACTCTCCAGCTACAAGCACGGTGCTACCAATGTCTCCCAGCGCAACCCACTCTCCATG
>NW_005054353.1:2978919-2984310 GCF_000277835.1 Geospiza fortis | reverse complement strand
CTCCACTCCCGGCCAGCAGGACACACCTGCAGCCTACGGGCAGTCTGGGGTGGGGTCTGTAAAAGAGGGAACGAACCACTGGACCAGAGAAAGGCTGAGCTGGGAAGGGGTCCCTGGGTCATGAGGCAGGGTCAGTAGGCCCAGCTGCCCTGACTGGAGGCCAGACGGCTTTGAGTCTCTCCAAGAATGGAGACTCAGCCTCCCTGGGAAACCTCACTCATCGATGCTCACTCACCCTCACAGTGAAAAACTGATGTTCGGCATGAGGCTTCTGTGTGTGAGCTTGTGCCCATTGCTTCTGTCAGTGGCCCAGCAGGACTTGAGGAGTTGGCCCTGCAAGCCACAGGCAAATCCTTCATCTCTTCTCCACTTTAAGCCAAGCTGTATTTCTCTAAAGCACACCTGCCTCCTTAGGCATGAGTATATCTTTTATAAATTCAGTCCTTAGAGGATTTGTTTATAGCTACATCACATAATTTTGGGGCTTTTATCCAGTCTTACTTCCATATCTTCCTCAACACTATTTAATGTTACCTTTTTTTCCTTTTATCCAGTATGTTGCCTTAATTGAATATATAGCATTTGGCAAACTTTTCCCTAAAATGCTAAGAAATTAAAGCACTGGGTATGATTAAAAAGAGGTACTAGCTACTGTACCAATCTTTTGAAGCATCAGCGACTTATTCCACTATTCATGACAGTGCAAAAGTGCTATCAAACCTTGCACGTGGTTGTCGTTTCCTTACTGGCCCTTTGAACAGTAACGACAGTAAATGCAGGGCTTGGGGTGCATTCAGTTTTCTTTCAAATAAAAAAAGAATTATCTCAAAATAATGGTTAAATATAATGTTTAGGGTTTGATCTAACAAATTTTGCAGACAGAATGATGGTTTGAAATGAAACTGAAACTCTTCATGAAGAAAGTATGTAGAGTGAAATACACTTCACACCCCTCATGTATTTCCTTGAGCTGATGATTGGAAAGGATAATAGTAAGACATTAAAACCAGCCAACACTATCACTGACATACTTTGCTGAAGAATGAAAATTAGTTGGAATTTTAGCATTCAGGATGGAACCATCATCACTCAATCTACAGCAAAGCAGTGAGTTTTTACAGCTATTTTTATAATTTTCCCAATAACTTGATTTCTAGATAACTATAATATAATAAAGCACGTTTCATGTAACATCATAGGAACTTATTTTAGAAGAACATAAATCCCTTTTTTCCTCTTTACTGGCTATAAAAGATGCCCAGGGCAGCTTCTCTAGGCTCTGACATATTTTAGATGTCTCATTCAGGTCATGATCCAAAATGTGTATTTAGTTACTTATCATGTTTCTCTGGCCACATGCCCAATTTTGTCGCCTCCCTGTGATGCTTTACAGATTAACAAGAAGGTGAGCTGCCAAGACAGACAGACACCTCCCTTCTATGCCACAGGCAGGCCGACAGGCACTCCACGATGGCAAAGACCTGCCAAGGTCTGTGGTGGACACCTGGTCAGCCTGCAGTACCTCTTCCCCTAAAATCACCCTTTGCATTACATCCCTTTAAAGTATTTTCAAGTGGTAGAGTGAGCTTTTCCTGTTTACACTTTACTCTAAAAAGACATTACTGAAATACTATAAAGCAAACAACTCTAAAAGAAAGTGTAATGGTAGTAATAATAATAAATGCCTAATATACAAGATCATATAACTGGCAAAACCCAATAAAATGTGTTGAAATAATTGCTAAAGATATTTTTAAAGGACTTGGTGACTATAGAATTTTCTATCTATAAACATTAAAGCAGACAAAGTAACTTCCTTCAACATTTTTATGAATGTAAGATGTGGCAGAAAAGTAAATGTCCATTAAATAATAATTTGTGACTGCTTTTGAGAAGTTGGATAATAAAAAAGAGTTAATGTTCATTACATTTCAGATGAACTACTGGTTACTTTTACAAAAACAGTTGAATAAAACTGAAAAGTCATTGAGAATGCAGAGAAAGGCAAAGCAACAGTTGGGTGACTTGGACATACAAAAATATAAATAAACTCTAGAATACATATTCAAAAATGTAAGAGCAACTGATTTGGAACATCTGTTTCATCTACTTTCACTCACATTTATAAATATTCTTGTGTAAGAACTCCCCTTAGAAGTATCTCTTGTAGAAGAAATAATACCTGCTTAGAAGCCAGGAGGCTTCTAAGCCAGTAACAACAAATTGACATTTTTGCTGATATTGCATAGTATATAAAAAACCTGTTACTGTCATTGATAAAATCAGCCTATACCAAGAAAAGCACTTTAAAACCTCAACCATCTGTAGTCAATTACAAATTACCCCAAAAAGACATTGGGATATTAGGCACCTATGCAAAAAAATCTGTGACAAAACACTGGATCACCATCCCATCCAAGCTTCCTCAATATCCTTCTGTCCTAATTTTCTTTCTTTAAGATAAATGTTTAAATGGAGAATAAAAACAGACACAAAGAACTGAGGTGAGAAATCCATAAATTCTCATGGTATTTGGAGAGGCTGTCCTCAGTTTCTAATGATTGCATTATACAAATAATCTAATTGATGGCAATCTAGACACATCCTGAACTGCAGAAAACAAGTTTACTACCCTGACATTGACAACATCCCCCAGCTGTTTTGCTGATTGTTTAAATTTTAACTGACACTCATTGATTTGCTTCACCAGGTATAAGTGAAAAAAATTCCTGTTAAAGGAGCAGCACCCGAATTCCCATCTTAATGCTAAGTATTAAGACAAAGCAAGAGAGTCCCAGGTATGCTATTTTTTTAACATTTTCATAGTTTGCTGAGAGAAACTATGTTGCAGGAATCCAGGTCAAACAGAACAAGATCAGACACCTTCTATAAATGTATGTACTGCCCTAAAGAAATGCTATTTGTTGGGTTGGATTTATTAAAAAATATTTTGGTGGCTCATCTAAAGAACTGTGGAAGCAATTGCTTACTAGTTGTGTTCCCTGAAAATTACTAAAAGATGAATTTGTGGCACTGGATATTTGGTGTCAACTTACTCTAAATACAGCCAGCCAACAGTAGAATTCTGAATTTAATAAATGTACCTTTCTCTTTTTATGTAGATATGCCATGTGAGGTAATTTAAAAAGTAACATGGAAATTAATGTATTCCCCATGTTTTTCCATGTTTCATCTGTAACTGGGTGTATTTCAGCAAGCTTGCTTCAAGTAAGCACTAATTATTAGACTTAAAATGGGGACCCTTCAGAAAAATAATGATTTGATGATTCCTTCATGAAACCATGCCTTTTAACAAGGACAGAAAAATCAAAAGGAAAAATGAAATTTCTTCACTTCCCATTTTTACTTCTATGTACTGAACCCAGAGGTCATAATTCCCTGGAGTGAAGAATTCAATAATTTTTATGGCAATTTTTTTTATTATTGCCTATATTATGGATTAATTCCTAAAGCCTGCTTCAGCTTCTGAACACAAGATAAAAGCACACATTGCCATAAAAGAGTTCTTGAGCCCTTGTGCACATTTTGGAGAGGATTCTCTGGGGCAGTCACTATGGAAGGGTGATCTAAAGTTTCTCCTTTAACCTGCAATTAAGGAAGGTATCCTGGGAATGGGACTGGAAAGGAATTATTGACTTTTCTTTGTCACCTCTTCTGTCAAGCATTGCCCACAGACTTATTTTGTTGGCTACAGAAGGGATTTATTTTGTTTATGATTATCTTCAAAAAAAAAACCAATTCAGCTGCTGAGCTTTATATGCTGGTTAATTATCTTCAACTTGCACCACACCTATCAACTATTAGGCATAACACATTAAAATTGTAATTCAAACTCTTAATGAATTCCCACTTATAAGAAATCTTTGTGCAAAGTGTCACTACAAGAAGGGCAAACTGCTTCATCTTAAAACAGGAGGGAGAATCCCCCACACCTCCCACACTGTGTTTTATTTCACTGAGTTTTTGCCTCCTCTCATGCCCTCAGTCTTCACTAATCAGAGACAGCCAACATGTGAACAGAGAAGGAGTATTTGACAAGGGCCTTAGAAAGAGTTAACTGAATTGTCTCCCACTCCAAAAAATAACCCAGTTTGAAAACCCAGCATTTATCTAATTCTAGGAAGACTCAAAAGGAAAAATAAATGCCAGTATTGGTTGGAGGAAATGTTATTCTCCAACTGAGTCTCCAATTATTCAAGCAATTTCCAGTAATTTGTCCAGATTAAGTATCACTGGAATATACAACTGCTATTATTACTGAATTGAACCTTTTTTTTTTCCTTTGTGTAAAGCTAAAACAATACACAGAAAAGATCATTAAAAACATGGCCCAGTTAGTGTAAAACAGGGTTTATGTATAAAAACTTGTAACATGTAGTAACAAGCTGCTATTGACTATAATTTGCTCAATGTTAGGACTGTGCTGGCTGTCCTCATTCCCTATGGAGACGACCAAGTGCCAACTCCAGCCCAGCACTTTGAAAGGGCAGATTCCAGAAATGTACAAGGTCCTTCACAAAGTAATGGCTGCTTTTACTGAATCCCATCTTATAAAAATTCACTGTTCTTGACTTAGTATTTTTTTGATCATGATCAAAGAATCATAGAATGTTCTAGGTTGAAAGTGACAGCTAAAAGTCATGTAGTTCAATGCTCTTGTGATGAGTGGGACACCTTGCACTACACCAGGTTGTTCAGAGCTCCATCCAACCTGATCTTGAATGTTTCCAGGGTTGAGACATCTACCTGTTCCAGAGTTTTACCACACTTGTTATAAAAAAAAAACTTTTCTTTGTAACTTATCTAAACCTACCCCCTCATTTGGTTTGAAACCATTACCCCTTGTCCTATCACAAGAGACCATGCTAAATAGTTGGTCCCTGCCTCATCATGACCTTTGTCATGAACTCCATCCCAGGGCAATAGCTCCCATGCAGCATTGACCTTCAGTGGTCTCCCACTCTTCTTAAATTTTCATGATATAACAATGATTCCTATGTTCTTTCTACATCTAGCTGTTAGGTATAAGTTTTCTAAATTCTACTTTATTTAAATCATACATTTTGGGTTTTCTGAGCATCCCCTACTAAGCACTCCCAGAGAATTTTCTGTCTGCTTACATGGTAACAGTAAATTTTTCCATTCTCCCACTTCTTTTGGCATTTTCTACTGTAAGGTCAACTCCACCCCAAATATCAAGCTAGGTACACAGTACAGATTTATACCAAAATAGCTTTGCTGACTGACACAGCTGTTCTGGGAGAATTCCCTAGTTAGTGGAAGTGCAGTTATATCAGCAAAACAGGATTCTCCTAGAACCGCTTGTTTTGCATGCCCACCCTAGGAGTCATTTACTGGTACACAATTCCA
>NW_005054353.1:2977557-2978909 GCF_000277835.1 Geospiza fortis | reverse complement strand
TAGCGGTTCCACTGATCCCATCACCTTAACAGTCTCTGCCAATGGGACTCTACCTTCAAGTTATTCAGCCTGTGTGAAGATAATTTCAAAGTCTTGCACATTTTCAAAGGATACAGATTTGAAGAGCTGAAAGAAATTACTTTCACTACTTCTCTTTCAAACACTCAACAAATTTCAGTTTCTAAAAATAAAATTGGGAAATTTTAACATAAAAATTGTTTTAAAAGGTAGAAATAGCGAAGTCTTTTGGTTTTTTTTTCTTGGAAACATAGGCTGCTTTCAGATGCATAAAGACACCAATTTTAGTTTCTTAAACAACATAGTTGGATTGCTTGTCCTGCAGTTGGCATTCTCTTCTGCATTAAGCTCTCTTTAATGAACATAAAGGAAATCTATAAAAGTAACTCTTTTTCTTTAATGCTAATATTAATCACATGTGAAAGCTGTCTGTTCTTATTTAAACAAAATATATTTACTTTCCCCTTCAATGTTTATGAGAAAACCACAAAACCAAAATAAAGTAATAATTTTTCTGGATAACAAAAGGAGTTTTTCATGGGCTAGCTAGCATGAGGCAACACAATGTAGATAGCTCACAAGTAGCTAAGAGGTTGGAGAGAGAAGCTCTACACTGCTGACTATTTCTGTTTTGATTAAAGTAATTTCACATCTTTATGATCACAAGGTGATCTGCAAATCACAAGGTGTCTTAGAACTTGGTAAAAACTATTACTTCGTACTGCTTCATCAGGGGGAGAAACCAAGAGCACAGAAATAAAAAGCTACAGCTTTTTTTGAAGAAAGAAGTGTTGAGAAAGAAACCCATAGGAAAAATATGAAGCAGATTGAAAAACCAAAGGCAAGTGGTGGGGTTTTGTTTGATTTGGTTTGGGCTTTTTTTTTTATAAATGCATACATTCTATCTGCTTCCTCTGTTTTTATCCCAGTCCACCTTTTTGCCTCTGAGAATGACCTTCATAATTCATCACACCCATCAGCTTAAAAACAAGCTGGAGTTATTAATTTATATGCTCAAATTATATTATTGCAGCTGCCTATGTACTCCACTGAAAGTTTTCAGAATGTCTTAGAGGAGGACAGTGTAATTAGTTTCAGACACTCTAATTTCATGAAACATGATTTGTTTCCCTTATAATTCCATCTTCAGTAGAGATGGGACAAAACCAGTACAGAACTATTGGCACTTGAGTGGCCTGTGGAGCACACTATCCTGAAGCTCTGTTGGGGCTGCAATCTGCTGATGCTACTGAAGAGGATGCACTGCAGAAGAGCACTCTATGATCTTTATGCTTGTATTCTGGGTCTTTATGCTTGTATTCTGCCAGAAAAAA